>NC_086209.1:2052500-2305000 GCF_035770615.1 Melospiza melodia melodia | reverse complement strand
TGAAGGGCTCTGCCTGCGGGCACGGCTGAGCAGAGGGAGACGTCGGCTGCAGAGAGAAGGGGCACAGGATATTTTACCAACAGCACTCAAATCTCGGGCCAAGCAAGCGCATGACATACAATAATACACGGAATTACCACGGCACTGCTACCTGCACTCTGCACCTGGGGCATTTCTGACCTGCTGGCCCTGGTGTGCAGCCCCCAGTGTGTCAGAACCCAGCACATCCCTCTGCTGTCCAGGACGGCCAGGACCCTGCCAGGGGGCTCAGAAACCCTGGCACAGAGCCCAGAACACCTGTGGGTTTGATTATGACCCGTGGAGCAAATTACCAACCCTAGATGAAGGTCAGCAAGCCACAACAGTTTAGGTAGAATAATAGTGAAGTTATCACAGGGTGGAAAAGTAGATTTTGGGGTTTTTGGTATGGGGGCAAGATGGAAGGAACTGGGTGCATCCAGCCTTTCTCCTTCTTCTTCTTGGCCTCCATCTTCTGCTGTGATGGTGGCACTCACAGATTGGTTTAGAGTAGAAGCTCACTGTCTAACACAGGTGATGAGTATTGGAAAGTAATTGTAAACATTGTACATGTGGTTTTTAGTATAAAGACATAACACTGCCCTGGGGCAGGCAGAGTGCCTGGAACTGTCCTGCTGGACAGACCTCAGCAGGGCAGGAGAAAATTTATTATAGATAAGATACAATAAACAACCTTGAGACCAGAAATGAAGAGCCCTGACTCCTTCTTCAACCGCTGGGCTGGGAAAAGACTTTGGAACTTTTCGGAACTTTTCTCAGGGTCACTCTGAGCAGCTAAAGATCCCAACACCAGTGCAGGGGGCTCAGACCTTGTACAGCTTTGAGCCCAACGCTTCCAGTGGCACTGAGTGTCCCAGAACTTCTGGGAGTGACCCTGATGGAGACCCCCTTGCTGCTCTGCATTTTGGGGTGAGGCTGCTCTCCCATTCCCAAGCCCCAGCAGGAGCAGACACAGGGAGGAATCGGCTGGTGCTGAGGACCCCGTACCAGCAAGGGCTGGCTGCTTCCAAGGAACAGCAAAGAGCAGCCAAATGGGTTGGCAGCTCACTGAGGGCAACTGCTAACCAGACATGTCCTTGCATCTATAGCCTACGAAATATTTACTTAAATGAAATAGTTGCAATTGATTGAAGCACCCATAAAATGGTCAAATATCTCAGTTATACCTTAATGCTTGGTAACACTAATGCAAAGAGTTGGCATTTACAGCTAAGTGGGGAAAAATGTTGGTGTTTTCTTCACTCCAACTTTTATTATTCTATTCCAGGAGGAAAAGTTCCTGAAAATGACAACTGTACCATGACATTTTGCAGAATGGAATGTTCTTTTTAAAAACATCACAATTCAAACTCCTACTTTTCATTTTATTCTCTGTGACATGTGACACCATGGAAGTCTTGCCTGTATATTCTTAGAGTCAAGAAATCAGAAGAAAAATCATTTGACAAAGGTCAAGGGAAGCAAACAGGAGGTGTTCCTCTCTAAGAGGTTTCTAGGCTCAATCACAAACACATCTGTCACACTTCCAGGAGCCTGCTAATAACTGGGGGCCTGGGATGGTTTGGTGGATCCATCCTCAAGCCTCCAGCAGCTCATTTTCCGATGTGCTGTTATTTTCATTTACAGATGAAGAACAAAGCAGACAGGCTGTAATTACCCCAGAAGAAAGCTGTGGATGAATTAAGGCTCCATCTCCCAGCGCCAGCATCATCTCCAGTGAGCCAGTACACCTCTCTTGGCTGGAAAACAGCTGGGAGGAGGTAAAAGCCAAAGAAAACCTTCCATCCAGGGAATTTTCAACACAGAGTCCCTTTAGCATAAGGCCAGCAAGGCCCAGAGGTGCCCCTTCCCACCCCTACTCTGATACCCTGGTTTCACTTTTGAGGTTGGGAATGGGATAAAGGAAAGACACAGCATGTGTTTAAAGAAAACGTGGAAATTTGAATTATCCATGTGTTCCATAGCTGGTTCTGTATACATGCAAAGCCTATCAGCTTTGCAAACTGAACCTGCCTTTCCCCGATAATGTTAAAAATATGTTTCCCAAAAAACCCTACCCACTATAGATAGCACTAAATATAGGCTTTAATTCAAGATTTTGCTAGCACCTCCTGGTTATTATGAATACAAGAATCTGCACAGCTTGAAGATAGGCTTTAGAGGTTTTGTCTCCTCTAAAAATAAAATGATTGTCAGACACAACCATATTAAAAGCCATAAATACCCAAAATCTTCATTCTGCAAGTAAATTGCACTTCACTGCAGACAGGGATACAGCACTCTTTTGGCAACAGCAGGATTTAGAAAGTGAAGTACTAATTCTTAATTTGGAAGAACTATAAAGTCTTTTGTTACAGCAGGCTGAGACACAACCCAGAAGCTGAATAACCAGGAGATGAAGAAAGCTCTGAAGATCAACTCTCCCCAAAACTATTTCCTGGTCAGTGCCATTCAGCAGTGGGAGGAAAGGGATAAATCCACCCAGCAATCCCATCTCTACAGCTGCTCCCACAATAAACCAATCTCAAGCTAAAAGTCACTATGGGCATCACCTCCAATTTCTCCACAAACACAGATAAAAAAGGAAATTTTGCTGGATCTTCCTCTTGTGAAAAGGCACTTGGAGCTGCACTAAAGCCAAACCCCAAAGCTGTGGGAGGATCTGAGCTCTGCCCCAGCTATCAGGCAGCAGATCTGCAAACCCATCCCCTGGCATGTGCACACTCAGGCAAATCAGCAATGCTGCACTTCCAGTCAGACCCACCGCAGCGAGAGGCTCCTGCTTTCCCACACACAGCACCTATGGAACCCCAAAAACCTCCTAACAGCACCCACATCCATGGGGCCACTCGGAGCAGCAGAACACCCTGCACCAGGGACAGCCTTTGTGGCACTGGGACAGTTTGGATCTGAGGCCAGGACCTGGAGAAACAACCTCAACACCTGCTCTGGGGAACATCTGCAGTGATGCAGGAGTTTGAGCCCACAGAACCCTGAAACCAAACCCAGCATCCCCATCTTGTGGGACACACAGCTTTTGCAAGGCTGACAAGCCTGTAGAAATCTCCTTTGCACACTTCTGGCAATCCTAATTCCCCCAGAGAACAGCCTCACAAACGCAACTGGGGGCTGGTGCAGAACAGCCAGAAGCAAGCTGCAGCCTGCAAATCCCCTGGAGATAAAATTCTCAACCCCAAGGAAAAGATTTGGCTTTTGATCCATCAGAATAACCTCTTACTTCCCAAGCAAGCCAGCAGAGGGCACAGAAAGACTGCAGTGAAAGCCTCTGCTGTCACTGCGAGGGTGACACGAGCCCAGAGATGCTCCTGGTCACGGCTCTGGGACAAGCAGGGACCTCTGCCATGCCAGAAATACACCTGCCAGAAATACACCTGACATTTATTTCTGGGTCCTAAAAACCCCAAACTAATACCTGAAATATGAATTCAGATGCCTATTTTGTATCCTCTTCTCGTGTCACCCCAAAGGAGGTATCAAATCACCCACAAACCCCGTCCATGGACACACCAGCCAGCCTGGAACCCTGATGGAAGGCTGGAATTGCAAAATATATGGTATCAAAGCTGCTTTCCATGTAAACATCATCTCAAGCTACTGGAAATGCTCAAAGACAACTCCTGGGCTATGCCTGACTTCATGCAGCAGCACTTTCCCTGGTGGGATGCTGTGGTGTTGTTGGAGGAGGATAATTCACTTCAGCAGAGTCGTGGAAAATGAAACACTGTCCAAAACCCAGTGAAAGCTCCATGTCATGCTTTACTCCATGTCTCAGAATAATGATGGTACTGTGACTCCAGAGCTGCAGCAGTGTGAATGGAGTAATGCATTTCCCACTGACCATTTGTTTTGACCTTTACTGTTCTTCCAATTCTTCAAACCATTTTATCTCCACTGTTTCACAAGTTCCCAGAACACATGAGAATTTGGGATGGGGACTGAAAGCAACTCTCAGGGATGTGCTTTTCTACTTTTCTGTATCTGCTTTTACTAAATGCTGCTGCAATGCTATTTCCTTTAAAGCACCAGGATCAAACTCTACCAAACTACTTGCCCATATCATCACTCAGCTCCTGCCCAAAGACATTAGAATTTTAAAAGGCAAGACCAGGAAAGCAAAAATCAGGTGCATTAGTTGCAGATATAACTAAACAGATTTACTTACTGACAGAACCACTGTAGAGATCATCCCCTAAATCCCATCCAGCATCCCTTGTGCTACACCAGCCTCAGTTTCTCACACCATCTCCCCACAGGAGCCTCTGTGGGAACAGGCACTTTTATGCTTTTCTTGGTGTAATGTTTAAGTTGTTTGGGAAACGCTGTCTGCCCCACTCTGCTCACACACTGTAAAACTGCTGGGAACTTGTTCAGAGCAGCTGGCCTGGCCAAGCCACCCCATCCTGGCAGCACCTTCTCCTGCCTGTGGTTGAACACCTCCCTTGAAATACAAATCCTACAGTTAATCAGAGCAGCACGGAGTGGAGGCAGCAGGGCCAGTGGCTGTCCTGAGAAACAGGTGCCAGCAGAGAGATGGACTGAGCCCTAAAACAATAAGAGGCTGGAGTGTGCTGCTACTGTCACGCTCAGGCTGAAGTTACTGCTCTCCCATGTTTATTTTTGGTAAAGAGTTTCCGAGTGCCGCTCCCTGATGGGAGACAGGCCAGCAAATCCCTGGGGTATCTCAGGTCATTTGTTACTGGAGCTGCTGGCAGACTCTCCAGGGCTGCTCCTGCCCAGATCCCTCCTGCAGCCTCCTTCTGCTCTGGGTTTGGTGCCACCACTCCATCACCCTGCATTGCCAGAGCTGCAGCAGGAGCTCCTGGGGTGCAGGAGGTGTCCAGAACCCAGGGGGGGCTGTGTGCTTTCCCAGCCCCTCCTGCCACAGGAAGCCTCAGCAGCCCGGAGGCCGTGTGCTATCGCCATGCTGCACGGGAACTCGGGGGAGGTTTCCTGCCCAGTTATCTCAAGCACCATATTTCAATTTCTTGGTCATGTTAGTAAGCTGCAACAGCTGAGCTGGGACTTAGGGCATCTCCTGTTCACACAGCTGAGCTGGGAGAGCGCTGGGATTGTGCCCTGAGAGCTCTTTGTGCCCTGAGAGCTCTGGGACCAGACAGGCAGGCCCTGCACTCCCAGCAGCGATGTGGCTGCTCCGGGAGAACAATGCTGGTATTTCCCTCTGCTCCACTCCATCCTTTCATGCCTCTCTCATCTTGCTCCTGCCCAGAATACTTTCAGCTTGGTCCCTGTGAAGGGATATCACACCACAGCTCTCCTAAGCTCCTCATAAAAATGTTTCTTCCAGAAACCCCAAGAAGTGATCAACCACTACTCACTCCTCTGGAGTGCCCGGGATTACACAGAGAGCTTCTGTAACTCTTTGTATTACACAGAAACAGCAGAAAAACAAAACCAGGAATAACTAACAATACTGCTGCCTGTTTTAGCTGCGAGTCAGAAGTTCAGATTTTCCCCCCAGCATTTCTAATCTGCTGCCAATTTTCAAACACTTCCCCTCTTGGCTCGGAAGTTACTGCAACCCCTTTTCCAACAGGCAACAGTGTCACCACCTCTGCAATATCTCTTGTCTCTCCAGACCCAATAGGAAAAGAGAAAGTTTCTTCACAAATCAACCTTATTTTTCTACCTGGCACCTTGAAAACAGAAAAAGTCCTCATTCCAGCCTCAGCTAACCAGCAGGTACTCAAAAGAACTCTAAAGCTGGGCTTCACACTGGCTCCACAGGACTTCTGAAGTCTCATAGCAATAATCTGGATAAGACAGATTTGTAACACCCAATCAAAATTGAGCCTAATCAAAAATGCAATGTCCACTTACATGTTCTGAGGATTTTAAGGGCTTTGAAAGACTTGCTTGTACCAGACAGGAATGTCCTGCCATGACTGAAAGCACTAGCATTGCCTCTCATTCATCACCCACCCCATCACTCCTACAACTATTTAAGGTAAAGAACCGCACAGGTCAACACACAATTGCTGAATTCTGTTTGCCCACAGAACACTTAAAAACTCTGCTTAGAAGCTTCTACTTCAAATGAACCTAAATGCAGAGAGAAAAAAACTAAAGCTAGTGTCTAGGAACTCATAAACTGCTACACACTCTTCAAGAGACAGTGAAACACACGAAGGGTCTTAGGAGAAGTAGCTCTGGAGGTTTAAGAGCTCACACTCAGACTGATCTAAGAGCTGTGTCTGCTGCCACTATTCCCAGAACAACCTCCTTAGCTGCAAATCCCAATGAGGGATGTACAAAAATGCTTTCAAGTGTAAATAAGCTTTTTGAGATGGACAACAATGTGATCTTACTGCAAACCGTACAAAGCTGCTCCTACCTTTCCATTTTTGAGGCGTCCAGAAGAGACAATCCTGGAGACGTGCACCTGGAAGGGCCTGCACTCCGTGCTGCAGTCAAACTCTTCCACTCTGTCCATGACCTCCACAGAGCTTTGTTCCACAAATGAAGCGGTTCCCCGCTTTTTAATGCGGCCACCAGGCTGTTCCAAACCCTGCCTTTTCACTGTGGAACACTTGAAAAAAGTCACTACAGAAAAGTCCACGTCGGCAACTGCGGAACAGCCCATGCCCGCAGCATCCAGAATATCCTCGGGAATGTCCTGAGAAGGTGGCAGGTTCCTGCCTGTGACCTGACTCTTCTCCAGAGTACTGACAATGTCTTGGTTCTCTTCAGTCACAGCTGCCTGGGGCAGGTGGATCAGAGCCTCAGGTGCTGCAGAGGAGTCACCATTGGCAGCTGAGGAATGGTCCAAGTCCACAGCACCCAGCTCATTCACAGGA
Source organism: Melospiza melodia melodia (assembly GCF_035770615.1). Lineage (NCBI taxonomy): Eukaryota > Metazoa > Chordata > Aves > Passeriformes > Passerellidae > Melospiza > Melospiza melodia. The sequence goes on along the minus strand of NC_086209.1, from coordinate 2,298,125 downwards.
AGATCAGGAGAAGGTGGCACATCCCTGTCCACAGCCTGTGATGTCTCTGGAGTACTGCCCAGGTCCTGAATCTCCAGATCACCTCCCAACAAGTCTTGCAAAGGCAGCTCAGGGTTTCTCAAGTCCTGATTATCCAGTTCTGTCCTTGAAATTTCCTGAGCCGCAGCTGGAGATTGATCCATGTCTTTAGCAATCGCTGGGGCACAAGCCACGTCCTCAGTATCAGGTTCAGTCAGTGATGTCTGTGCAAGGTGGGCCTGAGCCTCAGACACTGCAGGAAAGGCACCATCAGCAGCTGGAGAGCAGCCCAGGCCTGCAGCATCCAGATTACTGACAGGAAGATCAGGAGAAGTTGCCACATCCCTGCCCACGACCCTCTCCAGGGTACTGCCAGTGTCCTGGAACTCCAGCTCACTTCCAGACAAGTTCTGCAAAGGCAGCTCAGGATTTCTCAAGTCCTGATTATCCAGTTCTGTCTCTGAAAACTCCTGAGCTACTGTTGGAGATGAAGCCATGTCTTTAGCAACCACTGGGGCACAAGCCACTTCTCCAGAATCCAATTTAGTTGGTGATGCCTGTGGAAGGTGAATCTGCACTTCAGTTTCTGCAGGTAAGTCCCCACTGGCAGCTGGAGAACAGGCCAGGTCCACAGTATCCACACTATTCACAGAAAGATCATGAGAAGGTGACAGGTCCCTGGCCATGACCTGGGTCTTCTCTGGATTAGTGCCTAAGTCCTCAATCGGTTCAGCCAGAGTCATCTGTGCAAGTTCAACCAGATCCTCAGAGGGATCTTTGCTGTTCAGCTCAGTGAAAGAGCCGTCTGCAAGCTCTGCCAGGTGGGACATGGATGGCTCTGGCCCAAAAGGAGAAGGTGAGGTTTCATTAAGCCTGTCATTGCCACTGTCCAGGCCAGAGGAATCAAGGCCTTTGAGCCCATCCGTGGTTTTGCAGTGCTGCAGGGGCTCCTTCCCCCCCAGACTCTCAAAGCTCAGGTTCTCCCAGGTGCCCGAATCCGGGGACTGCAGGCAGGCTCCCACCGTGCAGAAGGCCTTGGCGCTCTCGTTCTCGAGAACCAGGCCCTCTCTGGGGGAGGCCACGTCCTGCCTGCGGCCCCGGAAACTGCGCTGAGGCCTCCTCTCATCGGGGGAGAACGCCCTGGAGGAGCCTCGCAGCCGCCGGGCCGCCTCAGCCACGCTGCTCAGGAACCTCACAACACCCCCAAAGTGAGTGGCTTTGGCAGCACCGTTTGATTTTTTTCGCTGGCTGAGATTTTCCTCACATCTTGTATCAAAGTCAAAGTAAGAAGCGGAATGATCAGTTGTATTTTCCAAGTTCTGGAAATTGGTTTCAGCCCTTTGATCTGGGAGCTTTGAATTATCTTTGCTAGCTAATGAAATTCCTTTCAGATAGCTCCAGACATCAGAGCTCCTTCCTCTCCTGCTCTCCTGTGGGAGCACAGCACACCTCTTTTGATTGTCCCCTTCTGTAATTGCAGGACTCTTAACGTGTTCAAAATTCAAAGACTCGCTCTTCCTGGCCGCTATTCTGTGGCAGTTACCATCATTATCCTCACCGTGTAATCTGCCACTGATATCCCTGAGACATTTACTTTCAGTGGCATCGAGTTCAGGAATGCTGATGTTCAGCTCTATGTCCTCAAAAGAAGAGTCCAAATCCTCGATGAACCCCGCGTAGGAGTGGCGGGAGGGCCTCCGGCCATCACCCAGCTTCCTCACCCTGTAGACAGCCCTCTGCCCACTGCCATGAGGGTCCTCCTCAGGGTCACACACGTCCTGCACTCTGGATGCTCTCAAATCCACGTTCTTGGATGTCCTGGAGGATCTTCCCTTTTTTGACGAGCGTACCCTGTCCATGAAGGATGGCTTTTTCACTTCTGGTGCCTCAGAGGCAACTCCCAGCAGAATCATGGACTGGGGCCTGTCTTTATTTGTAGAGAGTCCTTTCCTTCGTCTGACAAAATTCCAGATCCGGCTGCCCTTGGTTGTCTTCTTATACCTGTGTGTTTCCTCCTGCTCACCGGGGACTGCGTCGCCAGAGGCGCGGTGCTCAGCACCACAGGCCTCCAAGGCATCAGTGCTCCCTCCATCCATGTTTCCTTGGGAAATCCTGTTGGCACATCCATTGGGAATGCTCACAGAAGCAGTACGCTGGAGGCCCTCGAGAACTTCCATCGCCCTGGCTCACAGGCTGGTTCCAGGAGTCACGGATGCATGGTCCTCAAATTGCTTTCTTCACATGACTTTAAGGGAAAAGAACAAAGGAATGCAATTAGAGCAGAAAACTTTTAGAAGACACATTTTATAAAGCATCACAAGTCAAACCTTATCCCAGTGGTGGTGGTGGTTTTGCCCATTGATTCCAGGGAGGCTGAAATTTTGCCTCCAAACCATATAAATTTTAAAGCTACTTAAATCTGCTTTAAATGACTGAACACTCAGTGACCACAAATAAACTTCCTGCACTAATAAAGTTACCACAAAGTATGCTCAGAATCCCATGAATCACATCTTCACTGTGCAAGTCGTGGAGACTCAAAATGCATCAGAGTTCATGGCAGAGAGGAGAGAGGAAATTCCAGTCGCTGCCCCTGCACATGTCACTGTCATCTCCACCATCCCCATCTGCCAGGAACTGGCACCATGCTCCCAATAGCTCCATCTCTCCAGGCAGCCATTCAAAGAAAAGTCAGGATGAGCCTTTTCCTGGAAGCAATGCAACTCTAAAATACTGAAACATCAGAAAACTCGTGGAATATCCAAGCCAGGTTTTTCATACAGTAGTGATGGCACCAGCATGGGAATCCCTCCTGGCACTGCTCTGCTCAATGAAAGCTGCTTGGCCACCAATCAACATTACAAAAAATGTGTTCCCCTCAAGTGAGTTCCAGTGGACAGGATTAAAATCCAGTTCCCCCATCCAGAGCAGCAATGGAAATCCTCTGAAGCAGCTGTGGGAATACAGCTGAACTCCTGCTCAGCTCCTAAAGCTTCCCTTCCCCTGGAACACATCTGCCCTGTCTTGATATTACAGCTTCATGGGGCTGGATCTGCTGGTCCTGGGTTTGCTGTCTAGAAAGCAGAACTACATGCTAGGCACTCAATGGGGTTAAATTCCCTCAACTTCCAATCCTAATCTTAGGAAGAAGAAGAAAGAAATAGTGAGCCCCCAAGATATGTGTTTGACAATGGAGAAACTCTCCACTTTCCCCCAAGCAGCAGGAGAGCCCCAGTAGCACTGTGAACAGGCCCCAGATCTACTAAAAACATTTAAACTTGCTATTTCTGGTAAAACTATGGTTATTAATGGAGCAGCTACTCCCTGGGCATCCCATGACCCTTGCATTCAGTCATATAAGTCTGTTTCTACCTTGCCACCATGTCTGCCTCCAACAAGGGACAACCCATGAAACCCCCAGGGATGGCAGAGGCACCACGGAAGCAGAGCACAGCCAAGAGAAACAACCAGCATCCCTCTTTTTTATGGACAACAGTGATCTGGCTTTCCATGAGCCCTGCCACAGCGCTTGTGCCAAGCATTTCTGGCACCAGCTGTGCTTAGGGTAGCAGAAATGAGTGCTTGCTGCTGTGGTGGTCTGCCAGATGTCCACTCACTGTGCTGCCCACCCCAGGCAAGGGGGGAATAAGAGGAAAAAGCTGATGGGCTGCTATAAAAATATAGTGACCCCTTCCCAATCCCTGGCAATTCGATTTATCACCAACCGATCTGGATAACGAGAAACAAAGATAAAGCTAACACAATGTCTTACCCCCACCCACCACGGCTCAAGTTCCCCATTTCTGAGGGGATCTACCTCCCCTCGAGGGGTGCAGAAGGATTGGGAACTGGGACAGGTATGATTGGGACATGATAGTTGTCCTTCCTTCTCACACTTATCCCAGGCTCCTGTGGGGCCTTCACAGGCCACGGCTCCTGTCGGGGGAGCTGCTCCTGTGTGGGGCCTCCACTCGTTAAAATTTCTGCCAGGAATCAGCTCCACAGGATACAATTCCTACCAGGAACATCCCCCTCCTCCTGTGTGGAGCCTCCAGAGGTCCTGTTCCTGCCATGTGGAGCCATCACAGGTCCCGCTCCCGTCAGGCGAAGTTGCTCCTGTGTGGGGCCTGCACAGGCCACAACTGCTGCCAGGGACCAACCCCTGTTCAGCCCCTCATGCTCACCATCTTCACCAGCCTCAGTGCTCACAGAGCTGCTTCTCACCTTTCTGTATCTCCCCTCCACTCCTCCGGGCCATTTTTGCCCTTTATTAAAGGGCAAAAAAGCACCTCACTATGTGAGGCGCTGCTGGCTCTGCTCTGGGCTGTGGGGGAGACACTGGTGGCACTGCCTGTGCCCAACACACCCCACAGTGGCACACCGTAAATGGACACTGCCAGATACACCCCACGGTGACACAGCCTAAATTTACACTGCCAAATACACCCCACAGTAACACATCCTAAATGGGCACTGCCAAACACACCCCACAGTGACACAGCCTAAATGGGCACTGCCAAACACACCCCACAGTTACATTTCCTGATTGAATACAGCCAAGTTCACCCCACAATTTCACAACCTGATAGTATAGAGTCAGATACACCCCACACTCACACAACCTAAATGTGCACTGCCAAATACATCCCAGACCTATACAATATCACTGGATACAGCCAAAAACACTCCACAGTTACACATCCTGATGGAATACTGCCAAATACACCCCACACTGACACAGCCTAAAAGTGCAGCACCAAATACACCCCACACTAAAACAGCCTAAATGTACCCTACCAAATATACCCCACTGAGTTACACATCCTGAAGGAATACAACCAAATACACCCCACGGTGACAGCCTAAATGAGCGCTACCAAATACATCCCACAGCTGCACAGCATCACTGGATACAGCCAAACACACTTCACAATTGCACACCCTGAATGCCCTGTGGGGTCTATCCCACTGCCAGACAGACCCCACAGCTCCCCAGCCCAACCACACACACCCCATGCAGTCCCCTAGCTCAGTGGGTGCCTGCAGTCACACCTGAGAGTTGCCCAGTCCAAGCCCAGTCCAAGCTGATGCTCTGTTCTAGCTGTCTCTTTACTCAGCCTCCTGTACCCACCACCATGGAGGTTTTAAGAGAGAACCTCCTTCCCCAGACACTTCTGGGCCTCAGCACCACCTGCCTCCATTTAAACCCTGCAGCAGAAATCCATGCTGGAGCTGTGCTGCCATGGGTCCCTGCAGAGACCACAGAAGCTTTTGTTCCCAAAAACCAAGGGTTGAGCAGGACAGTTCCTCCATCTGGTGCCTGAGGAGGAGACCAGCTCCTCATTTCTCAGACTGTCACTTTGGGATGTGAGTTATTCCCAGACATTCCTGCTGCAACTTAAAGACTAACACATTGGAATGGATTGGAAGGAGTGGTGGGGGGAAAAAAAAAAGAGCACTTCAGTCGTTTCAAGTCGTGCAGCCAACTGGCAGCAAAAGACAGAAATCACAAATGGCCCTGGTTTTTTGTTTGTTTTCTCTTTCCAGTTTTATGTTTTATTGTTTTTGGCTGGGTGGATCCTGCATGAGGAAAGAAGATTCAAAGGGAAGAGGCTTGCCTGTGAAGTCTTTGGAGGGATGCTAGCACAGAGGAGACAGGCTGTTCCTCATGTGGCAGGCAAAAGAGAGCCCATAACAAGGCACAGATCCTGCACAGCCTTCCCCAGAGAAGCAACAGAATCCAGAATCACAGGGCACATGGGTGGCTTTAAAATTAAATAAGGAGGGTTTGTATTATTTTTTTTAAGCAGCTTTAAAGCAGATGGAAATTAGGGCTGCCACCATGAAGCCAGACCCGAGCACTCTAAGCAGAGAGGAGAACCACTCTGTGACCAGCGTTTGGTTCCTCCTCTCCACCTCCCCTTCCACCACAGCCTCACCTGAACCTCTCCTCATCTTCAAAACCACCTTGTTGGTGTTTGAATTCCCCTAGTCACACCTGCAAGACTGCACACACTGAAACTGATGCCTTGAGAGGCTCCTGGAGCAGAGGCTGGGCAGAGTTAAGGGAATCAAGTGGGGATTTATTAAAAGGCCTTCACAGAATTCACCTTGGGCAGAACAAGAGCCCAGCCAGGGCTACACCCAAGCTGGATGAGGGCCATGAGTTCTCACACTTTTATATGTTTTGGTTCATTTCCATATTGGGGTTCATTGTCCAATTCCAGCTCCAGGTGATGCAGTCCCATCCTCCCACATTGCTCTCCTCAGTTCTCTGCTGTTTGCACTTTCTGGGCCTGAAGCTGCAGTGGTGTCCTTGGTTTTGGGGCTGGAAAAGGATTGTTCTGTGTGACTGAGCTGTGAGGAGAGCTGCTAACATTTTATATGGAGTTCAGAGTTATATCCTAATGCAGTACAGAATCTGGAAAACATGAAAACTAAAACTGAAGGCATCAAAACCAGAGGCTGACCTTGGCAGGAGCCAACCCCCAGCACAGCCTCCTCAGTGCCCACAGCCCAGCACTGCCCCTGAGCCAGCTCCAGCCCCAGGACTGGCACTGCCCCACCCAGAACAAACCTCCCACCCCCGAGGCAAATTTCAGCCACCTTCCTTCAGTGTTCCCTGAGCAGGAGCCCAAATCTGCTCTGCTGCAGTGCCTGCAGGAGCTGCTGAACACAGCACCCACTGCTCTGCAAACACCTGCAGCAGCTGCCTGGGGCAACCTGTGCTTCCCCAGCCAAGCAGGGCAAAGGTGGCTTTACCAACCAAACCACAGGGCCCTGGGGGCATTTGGGCCCATCATGACAAAATACAATTTGAATATGGAGGAACGCAGCCCTGAGAGTGTCTGATGAACCACTGCTCACCTTTCTGGGGTGCAGGGGAAAGAGGTTTTGAAGAAATGCTGTGGGAACAGCTATTAGTCAGAAAACAACACCACTTGTCAACCACATGTTTATTTTTGCCCTCCTTGAGCTGCAGTTGCAGATGTCAAGTTGTAACGAGTCACCACCCAGCAGCTGAGCTGGGACTACCATCACTTAAAGCAGGGTTTTAACCACAGAAAACACAATTACCTTCCACCTCTTCCACTGCCCACAGATTACCTGAGCCTAAGGAGGGTGGCTCAGCCAGTTCTGGAGACCAAAGGCTCGTGGGTTTGCTCTCCAAAACACACAGAATCTCACCTGTATGGGAAGGTACTTACATAAAACTCCAGCTATCAAGCAAACACTGCCAAGAGCTCCAATGTACATGAGCTGTGTCGGTCCCTGCCTTGCCCTGCTCTTCCCAAAGCAGCCCTTCATCCTGAAAATTCACTTTCCTTTTCCAGGTCACTGAGGGGGATGAATAAACTGAGATTAATAAAATCCCCAGCCATGGGCACCAGATGTGTTACACAAACATCTGTATCTGCAGCCATGACTCCCGCTCCAAATTCTTTCCATATTTTTTGTGTTATCCCAATCTCTAAGAAAGAAATAGGTGTCTGTATCTCACTCATGGTTGCACAACATTCCCTTGGCAACAGGCTCTTCCTGCACAATACAGGTGGGAGTAAGAGCAATTTTGCTCCTTTTCAGTGTGATTTAGCAAACAGCCAGCAGAAAAAACAGAACAGGCCCAGGAAACACCCACTAAAGTTGACAGTTTTCATAGATTTAAAGCACACTGAATCAGGCCCATGCAATCAGGGCTGTCACAAGCCACCCCTCAGGGAGTGACACTTCCCATGGGCAATCTCCCTGCTGCTGAGCTGCCCTACACAAGTTATCCACAAACAGAGCAAAACTAGGCTGTTTAACCAGGCTAAACCACAACAGCAGGTCCAAAGGCAGCAGGGTAGCAAGAAATGTAGATTTCTTGCTACCTAAAGAAAGGAAGCATCTAGTAGGAAGTAGATGCTTCCTACTAGAAAGGAAGCATCAGTGAGGAAATTAGGATTAGTCTGATCCAGGCGGAGTTTTCTCAAGAGACCCTAATGATGGAAACTGCTCATTTAACAGCACACAGTTCAGGCTGTTTGCCAGGCAGGCACCACACAATCCCTGAAATCTTCTTCAGATCTCAGCAGGTTTTGGGCAACAAGCAGAAGTAACTTTTAAGAAATATATATTTAGTGCTCTGAAGGACTAGAAGGGCACTGGAACAGGGTGCCCGGAGAAGTTGTGGCTGCCCCTGGATCCCTGGCAGTGTCCAAGGCCAAGCTGGACTGGGCTTGGAGCCGCCTGGGATAGAGGAAGTTGTCCGTGCCCATGGCACGGTTGGAACAAGATGGTTTCAAAGGTTCCTTCCAACCCAAACCATTCTGTGCTTCCAGGATCCCTTGGTGCTGTGGGATATTCCAGGTTCCAGGCAAATGGTAAATCCCTTCTATCAAGTGACCTGAAAGAACTATTTTGTCTGGGGCCCTGAGAAACAACAAACCTTTGAAGGGAACAAAGAGGAAATTGGTGGTGGGGTTGCCCTTGGGGCAGCCTAGACAGGATCACATGCCAGACACTGTGCTCTCCTCCACAAAGCACCTGGAGAGACCCAAGGTCATCCTGGAGATTTTGGAGGCAGAGAGGGTCTGAGGCTCAGTGTCCCCCATGTGCAAAGGAGAAGCTGGGGGTTCAAACCATGTCAGAACAGTTGGTAGAAATGCCCAGCTCCTCCTGGCACTGTGACAACCTGCGCTGTGCTGGATGTTCAAGGACAGGATCTGCACTCACTGTGGAGCAGTGACTCCAGACACCCCTTCAAGGCTCTCCATCCCTCTCCCCTCACCCCTCAGCATTGCTAAATTCATTTCCAAACCCAGCGTCCCCCCCAGGAGCACAGGGCAGGAGCGAAAGGCGCCGACAGCCTCGGCGGGCGCTGCCAGAGCTGGAATGCACCGAGGGCCCCTGGGGACACGATCTTCCACTCGGCTCTTCCTCTGCAGGATCCAAAATAACAAACAAGAAGGAGCCTTTGGCCATTGTTTCTCGGGGAAGGGGGGTGACAGGGAGAGGGCACGCGGCGCAGCCTGCCAGAGGCATGGCTGAGCTAAGGAAGTCCTGCCCGGGCTTCGCTGTATCCGCTCCTCTCCAGGAGGGGCGGGGGGAGGCAGGAAGGAGAGAAAATAGAGAACAAATGATCATATAACCCTTGAGAGAAACCTGTCTGCTCTCCGAGAGCGTATTTAGCCCAAGCATGCAGCGCCTCTTGCTATACAAAAGAAAAAGAGGAAAGAAAACCCCGCCAGTTCTTCCGTTACCATGTTCTACCACTGAAAAAAAATGGGAGGAAACAGATGTTAAGCTCTCCAGCGTCAGGAAATTATCTCTTTCATGGGGGTACAGTTACTTCAATGTATTTAGGTCAAACAAATAGGGAGAGAATCGTGACTTCTCCCCCTTTCTGTTTATGTCTCCGCAGACATTTCAGACTTGCTGGGTGCCGCATCCAAGGACCAAGGGCAGAGCTGTGTCTGCCCACAGAGCACACCCTGAGGATGCCACCTGATGAGCAAGTCCCTGCCCACCTGGCAGATCCCTACCCCATAAACCACTGCAGCCCCTACAAAAATCCAGCATCCTCTGTTTCTGGGTCAAGGAGGATGGTTTGCTGCTGGGCCCCAGCCAGGCGCGGCAGCACTGCAGCTTGATTGTCCATTTATTTCAATCGAGGTGGAAGGAGAGACCTGGGTGAAACATCTGCAAAAGGGATCTCCAGCCCATCAGCGAGCGCAGTTACGACTTTCCGGCACCAGGGTCCCCAAGGAGCGCGGGGCCCGTGCCCATAGGAAGGAACCAGAGAACTGAACCAGCATTTCACATGCTCTGCAAAATCCCTTCCACAGGAAGCTAAACCCCTCCATTAGGAGCAGGAGACAGACAGAGGAGCAGTCTGAATCCCTTCCCAGTCAGGAATGGACAGACATTATCAAAACACTGAGTTTTAGAATCACAGAATCATTAAGGTTGATAAAACCTCCAAGATCAATTCCAACCATCAATCCACCACCACCACCCACCACTAAACAATGTCCTCAAGTGTCACATCCACACACTTAATATTTCCAGGGATGGTGACTTCACCACTTGCCAGTGGCAGAAGGGACCCTGCAGCAATGCTCTGCTCCATCACTGAGGGCAGACTAGCAGACAAGATAACCCCAGGCAAACAGGACACGCTCTCTGTGGCTGCAGCATCTGCCCCACATGGTTTGCACTGGTTTAAGCCAAAGCTTTTACAGTCCTGGATCTGCATTTGTGCTCCTGCTAATTCAATGTCCACCAGGCAGATGGATGGATGCACAGACTGAGAGCTCCAGCCCTGTATTTATAAGGACGGAACTCAAAACTTCAGGCTGAGTAAATCAGTTCACTCATGTATAATTTAAACATTACTTCCTTCCCATTTCAGGGAGCTTTAGAGTTTGTGAGATGGCCAAACACAATGAAATTAGAGCAGGAGACTCATTTTGCCTGCAGCCACGGGAGAGCAGAGAGCTGCTCCACTGCATCTGTCAGACAAACTGGGCTGGTGCTGGTGCTGCCAGGCAGGGAGCAGCTCACTGCAAACACCACAGCTCCACACTGGAGATGGGCTGGCACTGCAGGGAGCTGCCAGGCAGCTGAACAGGGCACCAGCCCTGGCCTCTGCAGCACACAGAGCACTAAAACCTTACACCAAGCCAGGATCAGCTTCACACACACTGGGAAGGAGAGAGCCAGCACCCAGCTCCTTGTGCAAAGCTGAGCAGAAGCTCCAGATAAAAACACAGAGATATAAAATCCCTGGAATACAACTGGAATGAAATAATGAAGATAATAGATCAGTTCTTGCTGAAGGTGGATTTCAGACCAAGCTTCTCACAAAGCCCACACACCTCTGGCACTGCACCTGTGCTAAATGTTCCTCCAGATGCACACGGCTGATCCAGGAACTGCAGGTGTAGATTCACCCTCTGCCCACTGAGCCACAGCAGCAGCACCCTACACATCTCCCCTTTTTTGCAATTCTAAGTTCTTCTGCTCTACAGAAAATAAACCTGACCTGAGTCCTGAAGGGATCCAACAGGATCCTTCTGGTTCTGGCAGCCAGGATGGACAGGGACCCCCAGGAAAAGGAGGGAGCCTGAAGGAGGAGTCATCTGCCAGCACAAGGTTGTTTTGATGCACAATAGCTGTTTCCCCAACCTCTCCAGCTATTTGGCACCAACTGTCACCATTCTAATACCAAAATATCTGCCATTACATGTAGATTATTTAAGCTGTTCAGCAGTCAGTTGAAAGTAGTTAATTATATGTGAGAACATTTAATTACTATCCAGTAGCAGCTGTAGGTACTTTAATACCATAGTGATGAGCCAAAACACAATGGAACAGGCAGATTCAGGGGTCTACACCCATCCACACCCCATTAATGTCAGCTGAACAACACTGAACCACTGGCTGCCAACCTCTGGGAAGCAACAACTTCGTGGTGCTTGTGACATTGCTCTGCATTCCCAATTAGTCAGTTTGGTAGAGATGCCTCAGGAACTTCACAGCTGGGACATTTCTTTAAAATCCTTGCCTTCCCCACAAATCCCTAAGTAAGAAAGCACGGTCTGAACATCAGAGCAGAAATCAGTAGCCAGCGTTTAATTGTTTATATCTTGAGACAAAGATAGTGTCTAAATAATTGTCTATTGTATCCCAGAGACAGCACAGGAAAGCTCTTCCCCTCGCTGGGAGCCTGCAGGTCACACATGCTTCTGCCATAACATTTGCTATAAATAATCCTCGCTGAGCCCAGCTAGGTACAGACCAAGGCAGCACTGTGCTCCTATCGCTTTCAGCCATTACCCCTCCCCAGAGAGTGCATATCCTACCCTATTGTTCCTGCTCCAATGTTTGAAAGAATTATTTTTTCCTTGCTCCTTTTGTTTGGGGAGTTTATTTATATTTCCTCTTTGACATGGAATTACTACGAGAAGAAAGGAGTGCCACCTTCCACGGCACCCGCCGGTGCCAGCGCTGAGATGAGCAGCAGAGGGTCACATTTGGAGGACACTGCCATAGCTACAGACCTCCCAGTCTGGATTTCTGTGCTAATGTAGGTTCAGCACATTCAGATCAGGATTAGAAACAAAGAGCTGGATGTCGGCGCCAGCCCCAAATTCACAAGCAGAGACTCGGAGCACAGGCAGCAACCCGTTCTGCTCCAACATTTTCAGGGATTATTTCAGCAGGTTACTCAGCAACTCCCTGATGTGGCCCTGGTGATGTCAAAGAACACCTTACGTCTAATCCATTGTCTCATTTCCAGCCCTATTTCTACCTCCAAACAGATCCCAAGTGACCTGTTCTCTCAGGCAGCTGCATGGGTGGAATTTACCCTTGTCCTCCTTTCCCCTTTTCCTCAGAGCAGTTGAACACAACCATACAAACACAGGGCTTGGCTCTCAGCTCCCCAGGCACCTCATTGTGGAAAACCCACCTCATCCAGCACAGCCTTTTGAGTACAAGGTGAGATATCTCCCTGCCCTGCTTTGAAATTGGTGACAAGTGTCACTTTAGAGCCCCAGGTATAAAGCGTACAAGTGTCTTTGCCCTCAACAGCAAACAATTCCTTGAAGAGTCTTCTGCACTGTTTTCCATAAAATAATCCAGTTTCTGGCTGTTGGAAGGTGTGATGTCCCAAACAGGCCAGTGATACCTGCTGTGCCTCTGTCCATCGCAGCACTCCAGGATATCCAGCTCAGGAAGGCCAGTGCCCACACACTAAATTGCCTTTAGGCACATGATAAAACTGCTCTGGTATTTCTGGAAAACCACAGTGACTGCCACGTGCCTGGCCTGCTCTCAGGCTGGGGTTTTTCACCCCAGAAAGGCACTTTTAGGGGTCCAGCAGAGAACTTTTGGTAGTTTGACATCTGCCTGCGCCTTACTTTCCCCTCACAAGGTTGGTGCACAACACTCCAAAGTCACAAGGTGCCTTCTAGACAGGCTGACACCTTTCTGCTGCTTTCCTCCCTAACAGCAACAACCAAAACTCACTCTTCTCTGCATCCAGAGCCCCTGCACAGCAGGCAGCAGCACACACTGAGCCCAGGCTGGCACACAGTGATGCCCTGCAGGAACTGGGGGTGGCTGGGTGGGTGATGCCTTGGTGGGAATGCTGCTGTCACTGAATTATCCTCCATTTGTGCAGCTCAGCTGCTCCTCATCTCCTAACCCAAGGCTTCAAATCCACAGCTGACCAAGGCCAGCCTGCCAGGATGATCCCACAGGGACACTAAAGCAGCTGAGGGGAGGGATGGGAGCACAGCCCCTGCTGGCCATGCCCATGTGCCCAGTGTGGCTGTGCCCTGACAAAGGCTGGCAGCTCCCACTGCTCCAGGGCCTGCTCCAGCTAGCAATGCAAGGAGCCAACACTGCACCCAATTAGCATCACTGCTGATGAGCTTCTCCCCTCCTGCCCCTGCCCCAGGGATGCGGCTGAGCAGGTACAGGTGGCCACAGAGCTCTGTTTCCCCTGCCTGCCCACCCTGCTCTCCCCAAGGGTGCTCACTCCTTTTTATCAGGGATCAAAACTCAGCACAGCAGGAGCAGCTAAAGGTTCCCTTTGTCCCAGTTTATGGACCAAACTCTGAATCTTTCTACAAGGAGTTGGGGGTTGAGTTCTGAGTATTAGGCACCTTTCTATTTCACCCTTTTCTGTAGTCTGTGTATTCTGTAGTCTCTCCAATGAGTCCTTTTCAACAGGAAACAAATTTATTGCCATGTGTGGCAAAGGTCTGTACAAAAGCCACAAGCAGGGGAGGACAGGACCAGTCACCCTGAAAGTGCCCATCCCCTGTGAGGTGCAGATCCAAGGAGGAGCCCAGCACACCTGCAGCTTCAGCCAGGCTTTCAAACACAAATAGTCTGGAACACGTGCAGGCAATATCTAGTTTCTGCAGGAAATTGCACAGCGTGGATATCCAAACATTGCCACCAAGCAAAAACAACATCTTGGTTTGCCAGCTCATGTCACACAAACCTAAATTCCTTATAGGAGACACTGTTCAGCCAATGCTGAGCAGCAGTGAGACTCTTCCAAAGCTCTGGAAAGCCCTGGGGCTCCACAGCAGCCAGGCATGAGGCTGCAAATCCTTAGCAAAGACAAGGATATGAGTTCTGCAAGGATGTGCACCCTGTGGAGGGGCAGTGAGCCAGGGCACCCCAGACTGTGTTTCAGTGCTGCTTCCAAGCCCTGCTCAGCTGCTGCAGGAACTCCCACGCAGGCTCCACGTGCCTGCACAGGCAGGGCAGCACCAGCCCCAGCTCCCTGCAGCTCCCCAGCCCTGCCAGCATCCCCAGAACCTGCTCAGCTCCCTGCATGCCCCTCCAGAGCTGGGCCTTCCTTGTGGCTGCAGCACCAGGGCAGAACCCCCTTGGCTTCCAGGCCATGTGCTGGATCTTTGCTACGTGCTGACACATTTCCTTCCTGTAGTAAAATCACCTCCCATCCATAGGCTACAGCACTGCCTGGTAACCCAAAGCTTCAAGGAGCCAATCCTTCCTGCCCATCCCCCTGGAGAAGCAGCAGAAGTGCATTCTGAGCTGTGGTCATACCCAGCCCTTTGGCACAAGGGCTGCAGAATGCCTCAGGACATCAGGGTGAAGGCAGCAAATATTCTGACAGGTGACTGGTCCCAGTGACAGCACCTTCCCAAAACCACTGTGATTCACAGCTCACATCAGCAGGGTGGAAAAAGTGACCCTTTCCTCCTTCAGAGGAAACAACAGACATGCTTCAACAAAAAAAAAAAAAAAAAAAAAAAAAAAAAAAAAAAAAAAAATTAAAGAATAAGGGCTTGTCCAGCAGAAAACCTGACCAAAACTCAATTCCCACAGAAGCAGAGGGATCTTCCATTGACTGTAATCCCTGTTTTTCTTGTCTGTCCTTAATTCCCTCTCCCTCCTCCCCACAGGAGCAGGCAAACAAGTGCCAGCCCAGCAGTGGCACTTGCAGAACAGCTGCTGTTTCACAACTACCTGCAGCAAGAAAATCAAGAAACCTGACAGAACGTGCCAGAAATAATCTCCATGAAAGACAGAGCAGCTGGGAAGGGCTGCAAAGGGCCATCCCTGGCACAGGGCAGGTGGGTGCCTGTGGACACAGGGCAGGCAGTGACCCTCTGCCCCACAGCCCCCAGGGGTGACAGGACAGGTCCAGCAGGGCAGGAAGGAGTCAGGAATAAAGTCCCCAATGAAATTCAGCGAAACCCACTGAAATCTCTGTGACCCTCACATCCGAGGCATTGCCCTTGTTTCATTTGTTCCAGCCCTGGCAGAAGCCTGTGCTGAACTCCCCTCCCAAGCTGCCCCTCCACTGGGGGTACAAAAGCAGAGAAGGAGCAAAGGAAGAGAGAAATTAATCCAGCCCCTCATCTGGGAGCTGGGTTATTTGGTGATTTTGAGGGCTGTCTTGTGCAGGGTCAGGAGCGATCCTTGTGGGTCCCCTTCAACTCAGGAACACAAAGTTCTGACCCCAATGCAGCTCCACAGCCACCAGACCAAACCAACTGTTATTTATCCAGCTTAAAATGAGCTGTCCCCACACCTCCACTATTAGAAATCCCAATTTAAGCCATGTGAGGCTGAACCCCAACCCTCTACCACCAGCAAAAGAGCAGATTAACAGCAGGCTCTGAAGGCTGCTTGGCTGGACTCTGCAGAAGATCCTGTCCCAGATTTTTGCTTCTCTAGAAACCCTCCTGCACACTCAGGAAATGCTCCCAGACACCCCTGATGCAGCCCCTGCCAGTGATGCCTTGTGAAGGCTGATTTAGAGCAGAGGTTGGTCAGAGCTAAAGAATAAAGCAGGGATTTATTAAAAGGATCTCCTCAATGGATGCACCTTGGGCAGCACAAGAGCCCAGCCAGGGCTGCACCCAAGATGAACCAAAATGGTCACAAAATGGTCATGGGCTCTCTCACTTTGATCAGTTCTGCTCCATTTCCATGTTGCAGTTCATTGTCCAATTACAGCTCCAGCCCCTGCAGTCCCACCCTGCTTGTTTTCCTCTCTCCAGCCCACGGTGTTTGTGCTCTTGGGCTGAGATTTGGATCATTTGTCCTTGGTCCCCAGCTGGAGCAGGAATTGTTTTGTCTCCCTGCTCTGTGCACAGAGCTCACCATCCCCTAACATGAAGCCCAGACCCTCACACTAAAGCAGCACAGAATGTGAAAAATAGAAAAGCTAAACCCTGAGGCATCACCAGAGGGAAAGCTGTACCTTTAACACCAAAATCAGATTTCCCACTGACACATGCCAACATGTATTTAGGTGCCTACATTGAACTCAAATTAGGGATCTCAGTATTCCTCCTTGCCATGTGTTATTCAGCAGAGGGGACAGAAAGAACCAGGGAAGGTCCTCCAACACCACCTAAATCCACATCTCCTTCCTGCTTCCAGCCAAAGCTGCACCTCCTTTTGTGTGTTTGAGGGAGGATGGGCAATGCTTGGGACCTTCTGAGCAGTGCCTCAAGGAGCATCCAGCAATCAATCCACGTTTAATGGAGTTGTCCTGCAGCACTCTGCAGTAAAGCTCTTCCCCAAAGAAAAAAAAAATTCTTCTTTTTTGACTGTCTTAATTAACACATGCTGTAGCTGTAAATAAAGGTGAGACTCTCCAGGAATCAAAGCAAGGTGCCTGGAAAGATTACAGAGCAATTATCACACACAACATTCCAGCCTGAAATCACAGGAATGGACTCCCTGTATTTCTTACAGATCTTTTTGGTGGCATTGTCCTGATCCTTTATGGTTGCAGAACCCACTGATCAGAGGGGAGCTTTGAGGAGTACAAACATGCCAGCCTGGATCATAAAACTTCCAAATAACCTGCTGCTTCCTCCTGTGCTCTGGACAAGGGCAAACCCTTCAGAGCAAAGAGGCATGAACTTCATTAAGGAGCAATTATGGAATAATCTGTGTCTTGGAGAAAACTGCTTCTAGCTGTGTCAAACACAAGCTGGGTTATGTAATTTATTTACTTCCATTTTATACAAATATTTCTACCTAATGCAACTCATTATCTTTACAAAAGTTTATTTAAATAGTTGGCTTTAATTATTATGTCAAGAAGTCACGGAGACCAGAGAGAGGCCACAGAGGAGTTCCTGCCCTTGGAGAATTTCTCCAAGGCATGCTGCTGCATCCCAGAGCAAGAAAATATCAACT
Organism: Melospiza melodia melodia; assembly: GCF_035770615.1. Lineage (NCBI taxonomy): Eukaryota > Metazoa > Chordata > Aves > Passeriformes > Passerellidae > Melospiza > Melospiza melodia. The sequence continues at coordinate 2,280,917 of NC_086209.1, read as the reverse complement.
CCAAAAGAGTCAGAAGCAAAGATTTGGCTCTGGCTGCAGCAGACCCCTTCTGCAGGATCCCTGTTTGCAAGCACCAACTCATTTACACAGACCTGGCCAGAGGCTCCTGGACAGCCCAGCTGAAGAGTTCAGCTCTGGCAGAATCCTCATGGCTCAATGTTTGCATTCACAAGGGGCTTTGTGGCCCCCATTTCCCTCACCCTGCACACCTGAGGTGCTGGCACAGCCCTGCCACCCTGTAGCACCTCACCCCATGACTAACTGCCCTTTTTCCTGTTTTTCCCTCCTCCAGCAGCCTCTCTCTCTCAGGAACAGGAGTGCAGCCTGCTCAGCCCCAATTGTTCAGTGGCAGCTAGAGCCCTCCCAGCTCTGTTTGCCACTGGGAAACCTGGAATTATTCCTTTATCTTGGGTCAGCACAGCTGATCCAGCACTGCCTGGCACAGGCCCACGCTGCAGCCCTCCAAACCTTCCAGAGGAAGGTGTTCCTGCCCAGCCAGGGCCTGGAACAAGATGTTCTTTAAGGTCCCTTCCAACCCAAACCATTCAAGGGTTCTGTATTTCTAGTGGCTCTGCTTTATATTCAGTTTGTTCACCCAAAACAAATTAAAAGCCAAGAAGAAGGGGGTTTAAGATCCACCCCCATTCCCACTGGAACATTTAAGATCTTAGAAATCTGCCTTTGCAGGAATGGAAACAAAATGGTGTCACAAGAGGAACCATCAGCTGAAGGCACCAGGGCTGAGACCTGGGATGGTCCCACAGCTCCAGTCCAGATCCAAACACAGCCTCACATTGTCTCAGCTCTCACTTTAACACAAGCCTTGTCTCCAAGGTCTTTGTCCTTCATTAACCACCTCCAAGGGCAACTGAAGAGATAATTCATAGGAAAAATCACCCAAAATGAACCAGATCCATCTGGCTGTGGAGAGACCCTACACAGACTATACTGTGACATTTCTTAGATCTTTTAACTAAATCTAGCTCTGAAATTTATCTGAAGGACTGAGGAAAAGTCACCCTGGAAACTGCTGCTCAAAGCTCCCAGCTCAGAGCAGCAGAGCCCCTGGGAGAAACCAGGTCCTTGTAAAAGGTTCTTATCACTTCTCTAAAACTGGAGCAGCAATAACAGGAAGAAATTGTTTTGGCAGGGCTTACACCACATAAAGTCAACTCATCAGCCAGTGGTGTGTGAAATCTCCCTGGAAAACACAGAGGGACAGAAAGAGCACAGGGTGCAGAGAGCATCCCCCAGGCTCAGCCGGGCTCCCAGACACCCATCCCAGCCATGCTGAGCATTCCCACACCAAGGGGTCTCACCCACACCATGGGGCAACACTGACACTGCTGCCATCACCCTCACCATGGCGTTGTGCTCACCCTGACGCCACCACCTACACCATGGGGCACCCTCACCCTGCTGCCATCACCCACACCATGGGGACATGCTCACCATGGTGCCACCACTCACACTATGGGCAACATCCTCACCCTGCTGCCATCACCCACACCATGGGGACATGCTCACCATGGTGCCATGCTCACCCTGCTGCCATCACCCACACCATGGTGCCATGCTCACCCTGCTGCCATCACCCACGCCATGGTGCCATGCTCACCCTGCTGCCATCACCCACGCCACGGTGCCATGCTCACCCTGCTGCCATCACCCACACCATGCAGCACAGGGCACTCTGTGGAATGCCAGGACATCACCCTGAGCCCTGCTGCTTGTCCCAGCTTTCCCCGTTATCCCTCAGTGGATGCTCCCAGTGTGACAGCAGAGGGACACGGGGTGTGCTGCTCTCCTGCTCTCACAGCTGCCAGAGCCTTTCCAGCTCCAGTACCCAGGCTGCAAACCCAGTTTAGGACGTGCTCTGCACCCAGGAACATTGTCCCTACAGTGCAAGGGAGGGATGGGAAGGTGGTAACAGCCCCTGGGGTTGCCTGATGGGGTTTCACCCTTCCAGTGCAAACCCAACGCCTCTCACTGCCCAAAGATGTGGGGAATGCTCTCCTCCTCCTCCTCCCACTCTCAGCTGCAGAGCCAAGCTCAGACAGGACCCTGGTGCCAACCCCTGCCCCAGCCTGCTCAAAGGAGGCCACAGGGTGCTGTGGTGGAGCCCAGCTGCCCAGCCAAAGCTCCTCTCTGGAGTTCTGCAGCCACCACGGGCCAGCAGGACGTGTGACCTCCCCCTGCAGTGACACAGCTCCCGTGCTGGGGACGGGCACTCACACAGTGCTGTTGTTCCCTCACACAATGGGCACTCCTCCCAGCCACGAGTGACACGGGGCAGCTTTCAACTGATTAATGGCTCTCTCAAACAAGCCCTGAGTGTGCAGGAGGCCCTGGCAGACAATGCCAGCCCAGTGGCAGCAGGACGGCATCGGCTGGTGCCCTGTGCCAGCGCGAGAGCAGCAGCAGCAGATGAGCTACGGGCACTGCCAGCGTGGCTGGCGCAGCTCAGGGACACAGGACAGACAGCTGCTGCCAGGCTCCCCGTCCCTCTGCCAGGCACGTGGCAGCACGGGCACGGCCCTGAGGCTGCTTGGGTCCCTTTGTGTGCCAGCCCAGCCACCCTGCTCCACAAAGCCAGCACAGCCTCCCCTGCACAGCCTGCAGGGCTCTGCTGGGGCAGGACAAGCTCGGGAAAAAGCCCTGGGAAAGTTCCAAGCTGAATTCTGCCCTGGTGTGCAGCAATGTCAGGCATCAGTTTCTCTGGGTCTGGATTGAAGGCACTTGAGCAGGTAGCTCATGTTCAGACTCAGATATTTTTTATCAGGAAAACAGCCTCACAACCATGAGTTCAGCAGCTTTTCATTAGAAGGCACAAAATAACTAACTATCTCTTGTCACAAGGTCTTTTAAGACTAAACTATCCAATTAAGAACTGACACCTGGATTATTTCCCCTTTTAACCCAATAACTGATTCCTGGAAGCCCACAATGGAACTTTTCTGCCCAATTACAAAACATCACCCAAACCCATTAAAAAGGAGGAAGAAGCATGAAGAAGAAACCCATGAGAACACCCTGTGCCCTCCATCTTGCTTCTATTCACAACACACTAAAAATCCCAAATCCTAAATTTCTCACTAAGTGATACACCTACACTGCTCTCTATAATCTACTTCACACTTTAGTGGATTCCAGTCTATCTTGAAGTCTGGGAAACTTTCTCCATGGATGAGGGTCAGAGTCAGTGCTGCCCTGGGGGTCAGGGCACCCAGAGCAGACACAGAAATACTCCCTGTGGTGCCCTGGATTGCACAGTCACACGTGCAGCTTTGCTCTTTACACCCACCCTGGTTTGGTGCCTTCCCTCTTTTGGGATGGCAGCCAAAAGGGAATGAAAAACCCGAGGAGGGTGAGCAGCCAACAACAAAGCTTTGGGATCCTCCTGCTCCTGCCGGCAGCCAAAACATCCCAGGCAGCCTGAGAGGAGCTGTGGCTCACACGGGTGAGTGAGGAGCAGCCTGTGCAGAGCCCAGCCTGGGAAAGGCAGCAATCAAAGCCAACCATCTAAGCCACAGGATTAGTGCAGGGGGAAAGGCAAAGTGAAAGCACACACGGGCAGAGCAGCTCACTCCAACACCCCATAAGAACTGAGGCACAGCCAGGTGAACAGGCCCTGGTCAGGCCACGAGGCTGTGGCAGGTGAGAACAGAGCTGCCACGTGCTCTGCCTGCCTGCACACACCCTGAGAGCCAGGCCACGCGTGCTGCCATCTCCAGCAGTGCTCAGTGGGTTCTGTACCCCACAAACCCTGATTCTGCACCCCTCAGGGTGCACCTGCTCCACCCCCCTGGCTACCCAAGGTGCCCACCACACACCAGCCACAGACAGGAGCGGGCTGAGCAGCAAAACACTGCCAACTGCAACAAAGGGCTGTGCCCTGCTCAATCCTCACTCCAAGTTTTCCTTAACCCCGAGGTTTCCCATGGAAAACCAGAGGGGTGGGTTTGGTCAGAAATGCAGGGATCTGGGCTAAGCATGAACCCTGCACAAACCCAGCTTGGAGCTTTGTGCTCCTCCTGCAGCCCTGGCTATCCCACCACATCCTTTCAGCACAGTGAGACACTGGAGGATGTGAGCAAGCCCGAATCCTGCCCTTGCCCCAAACAATAGGCTCTGCAATAATGGTGCAACCAGAATTTCCTGCGCGGCGGCGCGCGCCAGCTCCGGGGAGAAAACACCCTGGGAAAGCTCTGCCACGGGAACACAGCACCAGGGCAGCTCCTCTGGGCTCCTGCCCCTGCTGGGATGCTCCTCTGGCAACAGGGAAAGCACCTCACTGAGCCCAGGCTGGGAAGAAGGGAAAAAAACCACACCGGTGGCTCGGAACAGGAGCCATCCAGGCTGGGGATAATCCATTACTGCAGCAGCCTCTTGCAACATCTGGACCTGGCTTTTCTCTCACAGATGTTTCATATCCTGCAGTGCTTGGGAAAGCAGCACAGAGCAGGCTGGAGCTTGGGAGGCTCATGGAAATCTCTCCATCTCTCCTGGAAAGATGGCACAGGTACAGCAAGGACAGAGCTGCTGATGGCATCGGGCACCAGAGGCTGCAAAATGCTCCAGTGTTGGAGCTTCTGTCTGGAACAAGGATCAGCACAGCCCCAAACCCTGAGAAAAGCCAAGGACAAGCTCCTATAGCTAAGCAGGAATGGAGGATGATCCCAGGCTGGAGCAGGGGAGGAGTGCAAGGAGTGCCCTGAGAAGGAAGAAGGGGCAGAGCCGAGGTGTGATGGATGAACTGATCACAGCCACCACTCTCCATCACCCTGCACCACCAAGGGAGAGAAAGGGAAGAAACTGGGAGAGAAGTCAAGCCTGGGAAGGAGGGAGGAGTAGCATGAAGGTGTTTTTAAGATTTGGTTTTATTTCTGCACACCTTCCCCATCAGCCCAGGAAGCCCATTACTCTGGATGTGCAGAGAGGTCAGCATTTACTGCAGGAGGAAAAAGCTCAGGAAATGGGTGATGGCACCTGAGCCTGGCTTAGCAGGATCCTGAACCACTGGGGATGCTCCAGCACCTCCATGAGACCTCCTGGAATGAACACAAGTGCCCAAATCCACTCCCTTCCTGCTGGATTTAGCACACAAACTGTAAGCCAGCAGCTGGCACATCAAAGAGGGAACCAGGGAAACAGAAACAAGGTTTTCACCCCATTTCTTCCATCAGCTCCCCTAATTTGCCTCTGCCTTGTCCTCCTCAGGCCTGAAGAGAGGACGAGGATCCCACCCATGCAGCAGCTCCCACCAGCCCAGGCTGTGGGCACCAGGGCAGGGCTGACCCCTGGAGCCCTTAAAATCCCCCTGCACCTGCAGCAGGGAAATGCTGAAGGGCAGAGAAAGCCAAGCCTTGATGCCAGGGTTAAGGAGGGCTCTGGGTTTGGGATGGGGACAGAAGGGGTGAGGACAGGGCCGGTGAGGCCCCAAATCCAACACACACTCCTTGCAAAAAACCAACCCCAGAGCCCAGCACAGCTCCTGGTGTGCCCCAGAGAAGGACTGGCTTTACTGGGCAGGACTGGGCAGGACGAGCAGCTCAGCACCACCTTCCAACAGAGTGAAGACAGAGCTGTGCACTCCACACCCTCCTTCCAGAGAGGAACAGCAGAGAAACCTCATGCAAGAACACCAGAGCTCTCAGAGCTCAACCTACAGCAAGAAACAATTACTGGGAGATAACTGGAAAAACATTTTTAAAGAGTTTCCTCAGAGAAAAAAAAAAATCCAAGGCTACTCCACAGTTTCTTATTTTACCAACTACTGGGAGCCAGCAGGCTGCAGTGGGACTGGGAGCTGGCCTCCTTGCACTCAGCCCTAAATGACCCAAAATTCATTTGTTAGTGTTTATTTGCACAAGAATTTCCCCCAAAACTCCGCGGTTCCCAGACAAGCACCGCTGCCTAATCCTCCAGCCGGGCTCACCCTGCTCATCTCCCCACCACCAAAATCCTTTGTGATGTTTGCAAAATGCCCCCTTCTGGCAAATTCCAACTCAGGTTTTCAGGTCAGACCGTGCAGATGAAGAAAACTCCAATAAATCTGTCATTTAACGGAAAATTAATACAGTGTCCTAATGTCAGCACCAAGCCAGGAATAACCTCCTTCCCACAGCTATTGCGGGCTGGCTGCAAGAAGGCCAAATGCAACAAACTTTTCATAAAAAACACCCCGCAAAAAGCCAAGCTGGTGATGTTCATGCCCTGAAACAAGGCTGGCAGGGGGCCACAGGCAGCACACGTGGTGACATCCCTGGCTCCTGGTGCCAGCAGGAACCTGGCCCATGGAGGGGCGGGGATGGAGCAGCACCCACCCATCCTGAGGCAGAGGAATTTTATTAAATCAGCTCATATTCAAAAATTGGGGAAGTCTTTGGGATCACCAGACACAAATACAGCAGCAGGAATACAAGCAGAAGTAACTGCTCCAAGTGTCACTGGGCTCCAGTAATTATCTGTAGGGTTTTCAGCTCCCCAGCTCAGATCTGGGATGTCCCAGACTATTGCTGAGGCTTACTGTAAATTGAGAAGCAAACCCAATTCTTGAACTTCACCTGGAAGTTCCAGAGGAGCCTGCAAGCTGGAGAGAACAAAACCCCACTGAGCAGGATGGCTGAGAGCAATCAGCACTCAGGAAACGGAGCAGTAACAGCAGGCAGGAACCTCTGGAGCTTGGGAACCAGGATGGGAAGAAATAACCTTTAAAACAGGCGTGGGATGAACCAAAAATGGAGCAAAGGACTGAAGTCAACTTGTTGCACCTGCGGCTTTTAGTTCATCTTTCCAAAGCAGACCATTCTGTTTTACTTCCAGCTGTACTTCATCAGGAGGGTGCCCCAAGGAGAGGATGCATTTTCCCTCCCCATGTGATGATACACCTGCCTCTCCTTCCTTCCCACCAGCAGCTTCTTCCCTTGGACCATCCCTTTGCACCTGTGCCAGTGATTGCACCACCCAGAGCTCCTGGAGTCGCACCTGGACAAGCTCCTGAGCTCTGGGACAGCTCCTGGGGCAGCAGGAGAGCAAGGCAGAGAGGCCACTGTCACCTCTGAAAGACAGAGCCCTCCCTGAGGCCACAGTGGGCACCTCAGCGTCACACAGGGGACTCAGGGGACTTTGAGTCTGTAACTTCCCTGGATTCCAAGGAGGAGTGGCAGCACAGTGTTCCCTCTCCACCCAACACTAACACCCGGCCAGCCTTCCAGCAATGCACAGAAATCAGATTAATTCCAGGAAAACGAGGTGGCACAGCAGAAATTCAGCACTCCCAGTCCCTGACGGGTCAATGAGGCACCAAAAGCCACTGGAATGAGCCGTCCTGCCAGCACTGGAGCAGGGCACCCAAACCCTCTGGGCAGGAGCTCCGGCAAAGCATCCACCTGCTCCAGCATTTACTGTAACAGACCTAAATTTGGCAATTTTACTTTCCACAAAGCCAATCAGAGACGATACCGGGCAGGGAGTGAGCAGCATTCCATAAATACTTGATTTGAACAGTTCCAGCAGTTTGGACCCGGCAGGGCGAGGGTTTAATCGGCTATAAGGATCCAGCCCGCGGGCTCGGGGCTGTCCCGGCACCGCAGCCCGGTCCTGCTGCCGGGATCTGTCGTCACTCGGGAAGGATTCGTGCCTTGTTTTATAACAAAACCCGAGGGAGGAGCAGGGAGGTGATATCAGCCATTAATCCCCGCGTTTTGAAATCCCTCATCTCATAAATGTTCAGGTGTAAAACCAACGCATCAAGGTGGAGGTGGGAACAGGGACCCTCCAGCCAGGCTCTGTGAACACCTGAGTGAGACTTTCTCTCCGTCAGCTTCCCCAAAACCACTAAAACCACTAACTGAACGCTCCCAAGCACAGAACTCCCACCAGAGCCCACAGAAATGTTCCCCTGGGCTCAAACGCGCCCTGAATCACCGTGGGCGAGCAGTGACCCCGTTCTCGGGAGCTCACACGGGTGTAAACCCGGCTCAAACCGCTCAATTCCCCCACACGCGGCGGAAAATAAACCCAGACCCGGGCACGGCAGGAACTGCCCCGCTCAGCTTCGGGCTGGTGCTTCCTCAGCAGCTCCAACACAGCCAAAAACCCCAACAAAGAAAAGATTCCCACGTGATGTTCTATCAAAAAGGGAGGTTTTGCGAAACTAATCCGAACTTCGCGGCTTTGTGACCGCTCTGGTGAACAAGAGGGTTTGTCCGGCAGGTACCTGCGCGGGGGTGACGCGGATTTATGGGGTCAGAGAAGTGATGCGAGGCTTCACTCTCATTGAAGCCGCGGCCCCGGGGGCAGCCCAAACCCGGGCCGGGGCTCGGGGGTCCCGGTGCCAGCCCCGGTGCCAGCCCCGCTCTTACCTCGCTCACCGCATGGCCTCGGCGCCGCACGCTCACGCGGTCCCGGCGATCAGGGCAAAACTCTGCGCTGGCGTCGGAAAGTTGAAATGTTTTTTTTTTTAAACAAAAATCTTAAAAAATAAAAAAAAAGTTTTAAACCACCAAAAAGAAGAACAAAATAAAAAATTTAAAAGCGCCCGAAGGTGCGAGCTCCTGAGAGGGAGTTGAAAAGCACGAGCAGAGAGCAGCCCCGCTCCGGGAGCCGCTCCCGCCGCCCTCCCGGCTGCGCCGGGCGCTCCCCGCCGGCCCCGGCCCGGGAGCCCCGGCAGGGCCGGCGGAGCGCTCAGGGGGCGGCGGCGCGGCCCCCCCCGAGCCGGGCTCGGGCCGTCCCCGGCGCCCGCCCGCGGGCAGCGGGGTTCGGGGGGCGGCCGCCGGGGCCCGCCGCGGGCCGCGCTGCTCCGCGCATCCCCCGCAGCCCCGTCCCGTCGGGGCCCGCCCGGCGCCGCCGCCGCTGCGCGCACACGGCACCGACGGCGAGCGAGGCGAGACGAGGCGAAGCGGCCGCTCCGTGCGGTGCCGGCCGCGCTGCGAGGCGCGGGGATCGCTGCGGGACCGCTGAGGGATCGCTGCGGGATCGCCGAGCGCCCGCCCGCCGGGCCCGGCCCCCCCGCCCGCCCGGCGCCGCCCCGGCCCGGCCGCGCTGTCCCGCCGGAGCTGCTCGGGGCTGGGGGCGATGCCCGCACGCAGCTCTCGGGGGTCGCTGTCCCCGCTGTGTCCCCGCTGTGTCCCTGTCGTGTCCCCGCCCCGCTCCGGCGAGCAGAACAATCGGAGGAAGCGCGGCCGCGGCCCCGGCCCGGCCCACGCAGCCCCGGCACCCCCGGCCCCGCAGGCCGAGCCCCAGGCCGGGCTCTGAGGGCTCCGCGCTCTGTCCCCCACAAGGGCCCGGGGCTGGAGCCGCATCATCCCCAATGTCCCTTCCACAGTGACGAGAGGACACCTTGCTCTGGCACACTCAGAGCACCCAACACCAGCTCTTCCATCACTACTGAGCCGCCCTCATGGCGGGAATTAAATTTACCTCGATTTTATCCAGGGTTCTGGTTCCCAAATGGAGTTACTCTAAATCCGTTATCTTCTTTCAAGCTTCTCTGTTCCCTGTCTCAGGGAGGGAGATTCCTTCTTTCACCTGCTTCTACCCCTGGGTAGAAGGAGAGGAGACCTTCTGCCTAGCCACAAACCCACCTGGGCAAGCCCAGCTCATTTGGGCCTGACCAGGTGCTTCAGATCACTGCTTGGAACCAGAAACACCTGGACAACATCACCAGCCCGTTCCTCACAGACCCATGGAGTCATGAAGGCTGGAAAAGCCATCTCGACCATCAAGTGCAACATTCCCCCAGCACTGTCATGGCCACTACTGACCCGTGTCCCCAAATGCCACATCCACACAATTTTTGAACACTGAAAGCTTAAAGTGAGAGTTTTCCCACCCTAACCATGCATCCTCCTCTCCATAAATCCCTGCAAACCCAGGCCTGCTCTCCACCCATGTTCCCACATGGATAAATAGGAGATCACACAAATAAAAGAATTGCTTTGAAGAAACTGCCTTTATAATATTAAAAATAGTACAGGGAAATGAAATAATTATTTGGACAAGGCTTAGTGGATTTAATTGCTGCTTTTCCATCATGTGTAATTGGTGTTTTAAGTGATGCTAAGAGTGTTTCCCGTGGAGAGGCAGGTGTGTGCCACAGAACGAGGCTGTTGTTAATAGGATAACCACAATTAAGTGTAATTGGGAGCATCATATCAATCACTCCTTGCAGCAGCACGCGTGCAGAGTTTTCCACCTGCTTTTCCCATGGTTTAAATGATGCATCAAAACCAAAGAAAATACTTGAAATTCACCAGGGGTAGCAAGAAACTCCTTAACTTTCTGTGCCATTGGCCCATTGATGGGGAGTAAATCTGAGGGGCAAAATTCCATCCCAGTTCCTGCCAGGACCCAACATCTGATGGAGCAGCGCTGTGGCAGGGCAGTGTTTGAGGCTGAGCTGTGTCCCAAGGAGAGGGGACTGACACAGGGGTCACATCCAGCCCCCTGCCCACCCCGCAAACACCTGGCACCACAGGGAGCACTCACAGAGCTGCTGTCCTGGGCATCAGACACCTGGGGCTGGGGAAATGGAGCTCTGCTCCAAACTGTGCTTAATATTCCCACCAGGAACATCATTAAGTGCTGTCATCTCCTGTTTTCCTCCTCAGGGGAAGCAGCTAAAAGCTCCCTTTTCCAGGAAAGCTGAGAATCCAAGGGGTCACACAGCTGCCTAAGCCAGGCTTGAAGAAAACCTTAAAAAATGTTGGTTTTTTTGGTTTTTTTTTTTAATTAAGAAAAAGAAAAATTACAATTAGCACAAAATCCAGGGGCAGCAGCACTGACGTGCCCAAATGGCTGAGGGTAACACCTCACAACCCCCAGCCCTTTTTTTCCCCCTAAACCCCAGTTTTGATGATGTATCAAAGGTGAAATTTTAAACATGACCCAGCCCTCGGGGTGGCCTCCCCAGTCACTGTCCCTGCCTCCCTCCTCACCTCTCCCCCAGCAGACATTTTACTTCCAGAGCCATCCAAGGACATAACCCCCCCCAGGGCCATCCAAACATGGCTCCTGAAATATCTCTGAAGTGCAAAAAACACAAAACAAGAGTGATAAAGAATTAGCAGCCTCTTGGAAAACCCAAACAACGTTTCTGCGGTGATGGAGGAGTCAGAAAATGTGATTAAATGTGATTAAGTCACCCCCAGCACTCCCTGCTGGGGTGCCTGGCAGGAGCTCAGCCCTGCAGAGCTGCAGCTGCCTTGGCCAGGAGACCTTGGCCTTCTGCAGGGACTCAGATTCACACCTGGGTGGGGTCAGGAGTGGGTCACAAACACCAGGTTGATAAAAATGGGTCTTGATAAGCTTGTCCTGGTGGGTACCACAGTGTCACTCCATCCCATAAGCTGCAGTCCCTGCCACTCTCAAATGGCTCTCACACCTCTCCATAGATGATGTGTGCCCTGAAATCCATGAAAACACAAGCTCAGGGACTCCTTAATCCTCATATTTAATTCAGACCAGGTGCTGCAGCTCCTTTCCCTGCCCAGAAGTGCTCAGCACTTCCATACTCCCAATATATTCCTGAGCTTTCACCTTCATTAGGTCCCAGCAGTTCCTTCTCTCCTTTCCTTTTCCATTACATTCAGTTCAAATGTTTCAGCTGTTGAGGACACCTGGGCCCAGCACCAGCCTGGTGCCCACCTGGGAGCTCAGATTTGATGCCCAGCACCACCCACCTCAGCTGGGCATCAAATCCGAGCTCCCAGGTGGGCACAGGCTGAGTTTTGCTGGGATACCATGCTCTGATCCAGGCAGGGAATCACCTCCTAAACCCGGGCAATTTCCCACCCTGCTGTGCTTCTGTGCTCCCCCTGGCTCTCAGGATGTACAAATGCCTGTACCTGGGCAGGGGATGTTTTAAATATGCCCTTAAATTCAGGTGCTCATAGTGAGTGAGCTCAAAGGAGGCAGGCATGGGGTGGCTTAGCCCAACACCCACCTTCAGAGCCCCCAATTAATTCATTAATTGGCCTTGGGCTGGGTGTGGTGGCCCTGATGAGCTCAGGGACAGCTTTAGGCACCAGGGGTGTGATGCCAGGTGAGGGGCAGTGGGTTGCACACACACCCCAGGGCCCAGCACAGATTTAATCCACATTTTAGATAAAGCTCAGCCCTTTGGCTCCAGCCCCATGGGGAGGAGGTGCCCCCAGCCCGGGCAGGGGATGGTGCCCTCACCCAGCATTGGCACCATCAGCCAGGGCTTGGTTTCCCAAAGATGAGATGAGATAAGGCAAGGCAGGCCCATCCACAGCAGGAGATAGAGACGGGTTTTTCCTCCCTTTAACGTTTTAGTGGCTGCAGGATGGGGCAGAGAAAGGCTCAGGTCATTACCAAACCCTGCTCATTAATGGGTGCTGTAATGAGGGCTCATTGTGCTCCTGCATCCAGCCTGGGTTAATCCAGCAGTGACTCCTGGCCTTGCCCTGGGCTTTGCTTCTTCCTCCTCTGCAAGGGGAATTGTTTAGGGAGGGGAAGAGCCTGGGAACACATCCCTGGACCAGCAGGAGCTGCTCAGCATCGCCCACACCGCAAACCGCAGCAGGAAATCAGCGAGGGAAACCTGGAGGAAAGGGAGAGCCCTCGAGGTGAGAGCTGAGCGTGGGGCACATCCCTGGAGCTGCTCTGCTTCCAGGAGATCCTCCCTGCTGCAACTCCTGCCTGGTTCTCCATAACTCAGCAGAGACTTTGCAGGATGTGTTTCTTGGTGTCCCTGTTTCTCGTGCCTGGCTTTGCAGGACTCATGTGCTGCTCCATCTGTGGAAGTTTCTTCATGTGTGCACCCACTGCAGGGGTCTCCTTCCATCCCAGAGCGTGTCCTGGGTTCCAGCTCCATCCTCTGGCTCTGCTCCACCCAGGAACACGCTGAGGAGGATCCTGTCCTAACGAGAAACCAACAGCAGAGGAGCAAACATCAAACAGCGTCAGGAGTTTGCACATCCCCAAATCCACCCCACGCCCAGGAGAGGCTGAGCTGGGCTCTGCCACACCACAGGATTTATGGGAGAAACTGCTCCTTGCTGAGGTGATGCCTCGAGGTGTGATTGGGGTCAGAGCTGGGGTTACAGCCCCGAGCTCATGGGACAGCATCCCCCAGGGCCAGCATCCCCCGGTGTCTTGGTTTGGAAAGCCAGGAGTCTACTAAGGAAGGCAGGAGCCTCCCCTGAAATGGAGAATGTAAACCCTCCCCACCCCTCTGAATTGCTATAAATTTTAAATTAAGGGGCTCTCAGGCAAAAAATATTGGCGCAGCAATAACAGTTCTTTAATAGGGAAGGAAAAAAATAAAAGGATAAAATAAACAATGCAGTACACTAGAACACTGACAGAGTCAGAACCCAGCCTGACACCCTGTGGGTCAGGGTGTTGGCAGCAGTCCCATTGGAATTGTGGCTCAGCCCTCCTGCAGTGTCAGGGGTGGTTCTGCTGGAGCAGGATCCTGTAGAGAAGGATGGATTCTTCCTCTGAAGATCCAGTGGAAGGAGAGGCAGCTGCTGTTCCTCTGGGGAATCCAGTGGAGAAGCCGTGCTGGTGTCTCAAAACCTTTGGATTATATCTGGGTAGGAATGCTTGGCTCCTCCCTCTGGGCTCACATCTCCCAGTGGGATGCTGTAGTTCTTATCAGCCATGCAGTGACATTCAATAGCTGTTATCAGCAATGTCCCCTCCCAAGGGAGGAGTGATTGTGGTCACTCAAAGAGAGAGATAAAGCAAACTGCCCACTTGACAAAAGATAATCTGCCATACAGATGGAAGTAGAATACATCTTGCATTGCAATCTGGAACACCCAGGAAACCATCCCCGGGGACAGCAGCAAATCCCGGGACACCATTACCGGGATAGGGGCATCCCTGGGGACAGCATTCCCGGGACAGCCTGCAGCCGGAGGAGGGCAGGAATAACCCGAGCTGTGGGAGGGTTCTGGGGGTTTATCCCGGGCGGAGCAGGCCCAGCCCGTGCCGCTGGAGCAGGAAGGGACTTGCCGGCGTGGGAAGGGCGGCGGGGCTGAGTCACAGAGCATGGCCCGGCCCCGCACAGCCTGATCCCCTCCTCCAGCTCCACATCCCGCACAGCACCGGCCCCAGACCCACCAGGAAAGGCGCCTTTTCCCCCTTCACCCCAAGGAACAGCCCTCTCCCTGTTTCTAAGCAGCTCCAACCCACCTAACACTCCTTTTCCCTCCTGTATCTCAGAATCCCCGTTCAACGCTGTTTCCCCAGCTGGGCTCTCTCAGAAGCAGCGCCCAGACCCTGAGCCCAGGCACAGCCCGGGCTGGATGGGAGTGACAGGGAGCAACAGGCCAGCCCCGAGCAGCAAGTGGGAAAACAAGGAAACATTTCCATGTATTTACTTAATTTCCTCCCTCTCCTCCGGCCTGGCAGCCTCACAGGGGGTTATAAATAGCACAGAGTGGATGAGAGCTATGGCTGCAGGAGCCCAGGGCCTGCCCTGACACCCCTCTGTGCCCAGAAGGGGATGGCCCTGGTGGGATCCAGCCCCTGAACTCACAGCACATCGCTCTGTGTGAGATCCACTCTGAACCACATCCCTGCAGCTGCCCTGCAAACGCCTCTCAGGAGAACAGCCCTGAGGGAAGCACAGGGACAGCCAGGCTCTCCCTGCTCCCCCAGCCTGGGGTTCTAGGAATGGCACTTTTAACATCAAACCTCCTGCAATCCCACTCATTTCTCTCTGGGGAGGAGGAAGCTGTGCTCTCCTGTGTTTGCAAAGCAAATGGTGCTGGCACCCAGCAGGGCAGAGGGGGGGCAGAGAGGGGGCAGCCAGAGTCACCCCTCGGTGACACGAGGGGACCCAAATCCCCATTTCCCCACCTCGAGGGGACCCAAAGCCCCATTTCCCCACCTGGACAGACCTAAAGCCCCATTTCCGCACGTGGACAGATCCAAATCCCCATTTCCCCATCTCGAGGGAACCCAAATCCCCCTTTCCCCACCTGGAGGGGACTCAAACCCCCATTTCCTCACCTGGACAGACCCAAATCCCCATTTCCCCACCTCGAGGGGACCCAAAGCCCCATTTCCTCACCTCAAGGGGACCCAAATCCCCATTTCCCTATTTTGAGGATACCCAAACCCCCATTTCCTCACCTTGAGGGGCCTCAAACCCCCATTTCCTCACCTCGAGGGGACCCAAACCCCCATTTCCCCACCTGGACAGACCCAAATTCCATTTCCCCACCTCGAGGGGACCCCATGCCCCATTTCCCCACCTTGAGGGGACCCAAAGTCCCATTCCCCAGCTCGGTGTCCCTCTTTGCTGCCCTCCGTGTGAGGACACGTTTCTCCAGGGACACCCTCCTGCCACCGCTCGCCCCAAAGCCTGCAGGCACAGGGAATGCGTTTGTGGGACACCCCCTGGGCTGGGCTGGGATCAGAGCTGGATCGGGGGGGATCCCGAGCAGGAGCCCCCGGGCTCTGCCCAGCCCCGCTCCCCCGAGCCGGGGGTGCCCAAGCATCGCCCCAGCCCTGCCCGGGCCAGTCCCGGCGTGCTCGCTGCGATGGGCACGGCCTCCAAAGGCAGAGCCGGCAGAGCCCCGGGCGCATTTCTGCAGCCTGAATCACACTGAGCCTCTGCAGCAGCGCCCGGACCGGGCAGAGCCCCCGGGACAGCTCCGGGGAGGCTGCACAGAGCGGGCAAACACACTGAGCCCCTTCATCTCCAGATCCCCCAGAAATATCCCCCAAGGATCCATCTCCTCCATGGGCTTGGCAGTGGTGCAGCTCCAGCAGGGAAAAGAGGGTCCCTGAAAAATATTGCAGCTGGTTTTAAACATGAAAGAAATAATTTTATTTGTCTAGCCTATTCTGAAATGGAGGTTCACCTACTGCTGCCCTGGAGATGTTGCTGGAGGTAAAACCCACAATGCAGAAAACACCTAATTTGATATAAAAGCCTTCAGAGCAATGGGGAGGCTCCCACCCACCTTGAAAAGCACCCTGAGCTGCCAGAATCCCTCGGCAAATCCTGCACCTCATGTCTGGGGAGGTCCCTGCCCTGCAGCTTCCAGCCCTGGCTCTCCCCTGAGCAAACTCTCAAACACCACAGCAGCAGCACGACCACTCCCAGCCAGGCCTTGAAGGGTTTCCTGGAGTCCTACAGCTCCTCCTGCAATGGGAAATGGAGCCACAATCCCCAGGAAAGCCTTGTGGAGGGAGGGAATTGCTGAGCTGCTCCAGGAGCATCCAGGGTGGCTGCAGGTGATGGATGGAGCTCCCTCACCCAGCAGGATGGTCATCCCATCCCATCCCCATCCCATCCCATCCCATCCCATCCCCATCCCATCCCATCCCCATCCCATCCCATCCCCATCCCATCCCATCCCATCCCATCCCATCCCATCCCATCCCATCCCATCCCATCCCATCTCATCCCCATCCCTATCCCCATCCCTGTGACGGAGTTCACAGGGGTCTGAGGATGAGGGAAGAGATGAGGATCTGACTCCATGTTTCAGAAGGCTGATTTATTATTTTATGATATATTATATTAAAACTATACTAAAAGAATAGAAGAAAGGATTTCATCTGAAGGCTGGCTAAGAATAGAAAAAGAAAGAATGATAACAAAAGCTTGTGGCTGGGACAGAGAGTCTGAGCCAGCTGACTGTGATTGGCCATTAATCAGAAACACCCACAGGAGACCAATCCCAGATGCACCTGTTGCATTCCACAGCAGCAGATAATCAATGTTTACATTTTGTTCCTGAGGCCTCCCAGCTTCTCAGGAGGAAAAATCCTAAGGAAAGGATTTTTCAAAAAAGATGTCTGGGACACATTCCCATCCCATCCTATCCACAGAAATCACAGAATCACCAGTTTGGAAGAGATCTTCAAGACCATCGAGTCCATCCCAGCCCCAACCCCTCACCCAACCCCTGGCACCCAGTGCCACATCCAGGCTTTGTTAAACACACCCAGGGATGGGGACTGCACCACCTCCCCGGGCAGAACATTCCAGAAATTTATCACTTTTCTGTAAAAACTTTTTCCTGCTATCCAGCCTGTATTTCCTTGGCACAGCTCGAGGCTGTGTGCTCTGGTTGTGTCAGTTCCTGCAGACAGAGCCCAGCCCCAGCTGAGCACAGGCACCTTTCAGGAGCTGTGCAGAGCCACGGGGGCACCCCTGAGTCTCCTTCTCTGCAGGCTGAGCACCCCCAGCTCCCTCAGGGCTTCCTCTCAGGAACCATCCCCATCCCTCCAGGTCCCTCTCATCCCACCCCCCCCAGTGTGGAGCTGTGGTGGGTGACACTCCCCTGAGGCACAAATAACACCCCTGGGAACCTTGGCTTCACAATTCCCTGCTGTGGTGTCACGTCCATAAATCAGCCCAGTCTCTGGTCACAGCCTGTTTTCTGTGTTCACTGCAGCTCTCCTGCTCACTGAGTGTCACTGTCGTATATTCTGAAAAATCCCCTTGCCCACGGTTTCTCTCCTGGGAAGCTGAGAAGCCTCAGAGAAAAAGGAAAACAATATTATCTCATTTGCTTCTCCTTTGTTTTGCTGCTTTGGAATGTGGTTTGGAGATTGTTTACCCAGAGGTGACTGTTCATTGGTTTTGTGTGAACTGTTTTTACTTATTGGCCAATTACAGCCCAGCTGTGTCAGAGCTCTGAAGAAACAAGTTTTCATTATTATCTTTTAGCCTTCTGTAAGTATCCATTTTCCATTCTTTAGTATAGTTTAGTATAGTATTCTTTTATATAATATAAATCATAAAAGAATAAATAATAATAAATAAATAAAATAAATAAATAGTTTTCTAAGAACATGGAGTCAAATCCATCACTTCCTCCCTACGACAGAGGACCCCAAAAACACCACAACAGAGTTCAGTGTCCCCCTAAAATGATTAGAAAATGGTGGGGCAGTTTTTGTTCAGTGGAGGTCCCAGAAAATGGTGGGGCAGTTTTTGTTCAGTGGAGGTCCCAGAAAATGGTGGGGCAGTTTTTGTTCAGTGGCAAAGCAGAGTTGAAGCTCCCCCTGGATGAACCAGCGTTCCAGGTCTGTTCCAGGTCTCGCTGCCTCCCCTTCCCCCAGGGCACAGCTGTCTCAGCAGCCTCAGCACTCCCAAAACAAGGAGCTGAGGCTGCTGGGTGAAAGCAAAAAATATTCCCAGGGCAGCCGGGGGTGTAAGAGGATTCAGGAGGAGGAGGATGGGCGAGGCAGAGGGGCTGACAGTGAGGTGTGCCAGTAAAACACCCAGGGCACCCTGCCCTGATCCCAAACCCATCCCTGCTCCAGGGAAGGGCCCTGCAGAGCTGCAGCTTGCTCCAGCCTTCAGAAACGCCTGAGCTGATGCTGCTTTGGGTCAGAACTGGGGGATTTTCTCAAATGGAGCTCAGCAAAGTGTAACAGCCCCATGCCAGAGCTGGGCCAGGTGGGAGCCCAGGGAAGCCGAGCTGTGCCATCCTCCCCAGGGCACCTGAGCAGGGAAACACTCACAAAACCAGCACCCCACGAGGCAGGAGACACATTTGGGATGTGGAACAGGAGCAGCAGAGCCCAGCTTTGCTCCAGGCACTCCAACATTGGCACTGCCAGCTCCAAGTGTCACCTTGATGAAAATCTACAGGCACACACTGGGAGTTTTCTGTTTTAGACTGGCTCTTGGGGCTGTTCTGGAGAAACAGCAACAGAGAGCAGCACTCCTCCTTCCCTGGGCCTGGCTCACTTCCAGATTTCACTTTTTCCCCTTGGTTTCACACCAAGAGGCACCTTATTATCATAAACAAATAGTTTATCCAAAAGGAGATGGGAGATAACAGCACATCCTTGGCACATGGAATAACTTCCCTGGCTTGCACAAAAGCTCAGGGAAAGCTGCAGCGGAGTGTGGGGGGAGGAATCAGATCAAACAGCTCAGATCAAACAGAACAAACCTCCAGATCAAAGCTAGAACAGCCTCACACGTCACTGTCCCACGGCAGAGACCTGGAGCAGCAGGAGCAGGAGGAGGAGGAGGAGGAGGAGGAGGAGGAGGAGGAGGAGGAAGGTCCTCAGACGTGCTGGAAACACGTGTGGGAGCTGCCAAAGGAGTTGTGCCCAATCTCACCTGGGTTTGTGGGAGGAAGCAGCAGCTCTTCCCAGCACTGAGCCCTCAGCATGGACACCCAGCAGGGTTGGTCCCAATGGGATCTGTCCCACTGGATCTGTCCCAGCAGGATCTGTCCCAGTGGGATCTGTCCCAGTGAGATCTGTCCCAGCAGGGTCTGTCCCAGTGGATCTGTCCCAGCAGGGTCTGTCCCAGTGGATCTGTCCCAGTGGATCTGTCCCAATGGGATCTGTCCCAATGGGATCTGTCCCAGTGGGATCTGTCCCAGCAGGATCTGTCCCAATGGGATCTGTCCCAATGGGATCTGTCCCAATGGGATCTGTCCCAATGGGATCTGTCCCAGTGGGATCTGTCCCAGCAGGATCTGTCCCAATGGGATCAATCCCAATGGGATCTGTCCCACTGGATCTGTCCCAGCAGGATCTGTCCCAGTGGATCTGTCCCAGTGGATCTGTCCCAATGGGATCTGTCCCAGTGAGATCTGTCCCAATGGGATCAATCCCAATGGGATCTGTCCCAGTGGATCTGTCCCAGTGGATCTGTCCCAATGGGATCTGTCCCAGCAGGGTCTGTCCCCATGGGATCAATCCCAATGGGATCTGTCCCAGCAGGGTCTGTCCCCATGGGATCAATCCCAATGGGATCTGTCCCAGCTCCCAGAGGGGCTGCAGGGGCTCCCAGCACAGCTCCAGAGGGAGCAGCTCCCAAAGCCCCTCTGTGGTGGGTGGGGTATTCCCAAGGAAAAAAACAAAAAATCAGAGCAGAGCCAAACTTGTGGAAAGGGACTGAAGGAGAAATCCCACAGGGAGCAGAGGGGAGCAGGGAAAGGGTGGAGGGAAATCCCTGCCCACCTTTGGGAGATGCCAGGTAATGCCCAGGAATGTTCCCAAAGGGTGGGGAACGGGAGGGAGCCCTCCTCAGCCAGGAGCCAGGACTGGGCAAGGGTGGGGGCATCCCTGGCACCCTCCTGCCCTTGGGACATCCCTGCTCCAGCCTGGCCTGGCCCCAGGACACCCTCAGGGGCTTTTGGGGACATCTGAGGGCAGCAGGGGTGGCACCAAGGGACACCAAGGGCAGCAGGGGTGGCACCAGGGGACACCAAGGGCAGCAGGGGTGGCACCCCCAGCACGGGCCCCACTGAGCAGGACAAGGGAGGTGGCCCAGGCCCAGCAGGGCACGGCAGTGAGGAGGGGCAGGTTCACAGCAGGCTGGGAATGAACCTGGGCTGGGAATGAGCTCAGGCTCGGGGTCTGGAGCCCCGGGAGGGCCGGGCTGGGCTGGGCTGGGCTGGGCTGGGCTGGGCTGGGCCGGGCTGGGCTGGGCTGGGCTGGGCTGGGCTGGGCTGGGCTGGGCTGGGCTGGGCCGGGCTGGGCTGGGCTGGGCCGGGCTGGGCTGGGCTGGGCTGGGCTGGGCTGGGCTGGGCTGGGCTGGGCTGGGCTGGGTTGTGCTCCTCCTCCTCCTGGGGGAGGCTGCTCAGGGCCGCCCGTGCCCCAGGGCTGCTCTGCTGGCTCCAAAGGCATCCTGGGGAAGGAGGAAGAGAGAGATGTCCCAAAGAAAGGATGAACTGATGGAAGCTGGGGCTCAGGGAGAGCCTGGCCACTCCCGGGGTCACCGTGGCTCTCAGCAGCCCTGACTGCTGACCCTGCAGGGAAGTCCCTCTGTTTATCCTGTAGGAATTCTTTCCTCTAGTCCTGTTTTTCAGACTCAGCCCTGATCACTTTTTAATCAGATTTGAGTCTCCTTTGCCTTCGGCATTCCTTAATCTCGGAGATGCTTCCCAGAAATCACTGCCAGGGCTCCCACGGGAGGCTCCAGGTCCCACCCAGACAATCCCGACCTTCACACCAGCGACTTTCCCAGCCCAGGGAGATTTCCATCACTGCTTCCTGCTCTGGAACCGGTGCTTGAAACCCCAAATCCCTCTGCAGCTCTCCTGGAGCCCCTTCAGGCTCTCTGAGCTCTCTCTGGAGCTTCTCCTGTGCAGGTGAGCATCCCCAGCTCTGCCAGCCCGGCTCCAGAGGGGCTCCATGGCCTCCTCCAGCAGATCCTTGGCGAACTCAGCCCCTCATTTATTGGGGTGGGGTTTTGGGGGGGGGAAATTTCTGCTTGGAACCATCCCCCATTAACCACGGGCAGTGCTCGGACATCAAATCCCGGTTCTGCTTTCCCAGCCCCTCGGAGCTCCCTCCCACCCGCGCCGAGCCCGCCCCGCCTCGGGCACTCCGTGTGCCAGCCCGCCCTCCTTCGGAAAACAGGAATTTCTATTTTACTGCAGCCAACACCGAGAACCTGGCACGGGCAGCTCTGTCCCGCTCCTATCCCGGCTCTGTCCCGTCCCCATCCCGGCTCTGTCCTGTCCCATCCCGGCTCTGTCCCGCTCCCATCCCGGCTCTGTCCTGTCCCATCCCGGCTCTGTCCTGTCCCATCCCGGCTCTGTCCCGTTCCTATCCCGGCTCTGTCCCGTTCCTATCCCGGCTCTGTCCTGTCCCCATCCCGGCTCTGTCCCGGCTCTGTCCCGGGGCTGTCCCGGGGATCCCAGATTTTCCTTCCCTGCCTTGGGCTTTGCACGGTCCCAGCTCCGGACGGGGCTGGCAGGAGTGGGGGGACAGGAGTGTGCCCTTTGTTGATAAAACTCTCATTTGTCCCCTCAAAAAGGAAATAAGCCCACAAGTTTCTCTCCTCGATTAGGTGAAAAAGCCACTTCATAGGCCTGAAGGATTTCACCTCAAACTTAAGAACGGCCAATTGGACAGAATCCAAAAAGTCCTACCTAAACAATTTACTAGAAAAAGAAATGAACAAAGAAACTGATGGCTTTTGTGGGGTGTTCTACCAGGAACAAGAACTTCTGGCATCCAGCTCGGTTTTTTCCTGTTTGTTATTTTGCCTTTTATTAAATCTTTTTGTTTCCAACGTTGCCACAGAAGCCATCCTGCTGATTGTTATGCCTCTAAGGGTAGCTGAGCTATCTTGGGTGTGTTATAGCCCTGCAAGATCTTATGAGACCTGGCTGGAAGAGGCTCCTGTAACAGAGGGGGGCTCAGTGGGGCTGTGGTGCCCACCCTGGGGCTTTGGGATGACATTGCCCCGTCCCAGCAGGAGCTGCCACAGCTCTGCATCAGAACCCAACCTTCAGCAGGCTCCAGAGGAGATAAAAATCCAATAAACATAAAACCATCCCAAAGAGCACAAAGCAGCTGTGCTGGGGGACGGCAGTGGGGACAGCAGTGTGGGTGTGACACAGCACAGGGGTGCAGCTCTGCCCCATTGTGCCCTCCCTGGGGCGCACACGCGGGGCTCAGGGTGCCCCTGGAGCCTGGCACCTGCAGTGCTGGCTGTGCCTGCCTGGCTCCCAGACCCTGGGCAGCCACAAAGATTTGGCACCCAGGGTCTCCTCATGGTGTGGGACCCCACAAACCCCCAGCACCTGCAGTGCCCTCACACCCAGGTGCCAATTCAGGTGGCACCAACGCCACCAAACCCCTCCAGAGTCACAGAATGACTGATTTGGGTTGGGAGGACCTCAAAGCCCACACAGTGCCACCCCTGCCATGGCAGGGACACCTCCCACTGTCCCAGGCTGCTCCAGCCCCAATGTCCAGCCTGGCCTTGGGCACTGCCAGGGATCCAGGGGCAGCCACAGCTGCTCTGGGCACCTGTGCCAGGGCCTGCCCACCCTCACAGGGAGGAATTCCATCCCAATATCCCATCCATCCCTGCCCTCTGGCAGCTCCAGTCCTTCCAGTGTGTCCCCAGGGTGTCACAGACCCCTCACCCTGGGTGTGACTTGGAGCTGTTGATGCTGAAGGCTCAGGGCACTGAGGGAATGTGAAGCTCTGGATCATCTCCGAGTTTTCCCCTCTCATGTCCCCAGAAATGCTCCAGGGCCTCGGGCTGCCCCAGGGGAATTTTGGGGAGACTCAGCTCAGCATAATAATAGAACATAGGGAAGCAGTTTAAAACTACAAGAGGAGAGATTTAGATGGGATATTGGGTGGGAATTATTCCCTGTGAGGGTGGGCAGGCCCTGGCACAGGGTGCCCAGAGCAGCTGTGGCTGCCCCTGGATCCCTGGCAGTGCCCAAGGCCAGGCTGGACAGGGCTGGGAGCAGCCTGGGATAGGGGAATGGCCTTAAGGTCTCTCTCATCCGAGCCCGTCTGAGATCCTGGATTCCATGAGCTGCAATGTGGGAGCTCTCCCTTAGAGGTCAGCCCAGCACCAAACCTGGCTCCAATTCCCGGCATGGAGGCGATCCCTGCCCAGAGCCGGGATTTGGTCACCAGGGCCCTCCGGGGTGGGCAGGGCACGGTCCCCAGCGCCTGCAGGAATATCCCCAAGGATATTGTTGGGGAAGATGAAACAGGAAAGCCTTATAAATATGATTGTCTGGGAAAAGATTTTGAGAATATGGAAGCTATAAGCGAGATTGAAATGAAAGCAAGCTTTGAGATACCTCAGTTACTGAACAACTGGAAGACAATGGTGAGGCCAGACTGAAGGTGATCCCCTTTTGATGGAACAACACCCTCTGCCTGCAGACAGGGCCAAGGGGCAGAGCAGACCCTACAGCTTGGCAGAAGGGGCCCAAAGAGGAGTTTTTAGGGTTTAAAATGTAACACAGTATGGTAATGTAGTGATTCTGATAGGCTGTATGTAAATGCTGTAGGATTTGTATAGGGTACTAGATGGGTTAGTGAAAATCAGAATATTCAACACAGAAGATTTATTTTATTGTAATGGGAACCTCATGCTCTTACCCCGTTTATTCTCTTACCCGTTTTACTCTCTCCCCCTCTCTTCTCCCTTTGCTGCTCCAGCTGTGTTTGGCAGCTCCCAGCAGGGCCCTGCCCCCAGGCCCTTTGCAATAAACCCCAAGTTCCTGACCTGGCTGCAGAGATCTCTCGTCTCCATCCGTCCCAACCGTGCTGCCCCCCAACACTCCTACAGATATTCCCAAGAGCTGAGCTCTCCCAGCTCCTCTCCTGCTCCTTTCCATGCGTGGAACAGAGAGCTCTGAGCTCTGTGTCTGCCCCACCCGGGGATCCCTGCCTGGGGAAGGCCTGGCCAGCTCCAGATTTTGGGGAGCAGGATGACCTGGTCCTGCTGCTGTGACATTTTCCATGCCCACAACAGTCAGGACAACCCCTCAGAGCTTTGCCTTAAGGCTCAATTCTTCCTTCCCTCCTCCCTTCTGACAGACAAATAAAACTCAGCAAAGAGACACCCTCCCAAAAAACAAAATAAAAACCCCAAAAAACCCCTTCACTGACAACTCCTGCATCAGAAAGAAAATTACTCTTCTTCCTTTGTTGTTTGTCTTTTTCTTTCCCAAATCCCCCCAGCATTAAACAGATTTCAGCATTGTTCTAAAAATAGAGGGATTAGAAATAATCCCCCAGCATGGAGTGACTGTGGGGATGTGGCACCGGGGGCTGGACCTTGGGGCTGAGCTGGGGGGACCCAGGAACCCCAGAAACGGTGAGGAGGGGACATTGCTGTGTCCCCAGGCCAGGTGTCCCTGACAAGGTGTCCCAGGGCTGTGCTGAGCCAGTGGGAGCCACCAGCTGGGAACTGAGCCCAGAAAATGGGGATGGGATGGGATGGGATGGGATGGGATGGGATGGGATGGGATGGGATGGGATGGGATGGGATGGGATGGGGATGGAGATGGAGATGATGGAGATGGGATTGGGATGGAATGGAATGGAGATGGGATGGGATTGGCATGGGATGGGATGGGATTGGGATGGGGATGGGATGGGGATGTGATGAACAAGCTCCACTCGGTCCATGGAAATAGGGAAGGAACTAAAGCAGTTGTCCCAGGTGTGACAGGTGACACAAAGGTCACCAGGCCCTGGCAGCCTGTGGGCACAGGAGCCTGAGGACCCTGGCAGTGCCACAAAGCCCTGGTGTTCCCTCAGAGAGCACAGCTGTTGTGTCACAGAGTTGTTGTGTCACAGAGTTGTTGTATTGGTGCTTTTCAAATCACTTTGGAGAAAAAAGAGGGGAAAAAAAAAAAGGAACACTTCAAAGTGTGAGATGCATTCCTGTGATGACAAGCGGCTTCCAGGAGGTTTTGTCTGCAGGAATTTGTTTGCAGCAAACGAGTCAATTTGTGTTTACAAGGAGGCAATTAGAGCTGAGGGTTTGAAGCGTTCCCAGCGGGATGGGCCATCCCAGGAGCTGATCCCGCTGTCCTCATCATCATCAGCGCTCCTCTGCCACGGGCTGGGGGAGGAGAAACAAGCCAGGGAGAGATGGAATCCATCTCCTGCATCCCCTGCATGCATCCCTGCCTGAGCTGGGGGTGCAGCCAAGGGGGGGATTCCTCTGGCACCAGGGAAAACAGGGCACAAACCAGGACCCCCTGGATAAGCCCAGCCCTGGCAGGGAATCCCAGCTTTGCCATCACCTCGGGGAAAATGCCCCTGCAGCTCCTGCAGGCTGAGCTCAGAGCGGGATGTGGAAAGGGAACCCCGGGGCTGTGGGGATGTTCTTTCGGCCAGGAAGGATTTGGGGCGCAGGGAGGGTGTCTGGAATAACACCCAGCAGGCTGCGGGGAGGCTGGATGGGAGCACAGCTCCAGAGGGGGGGTTTGAAGCCTGAATTTTGAGCTCCTGACCCAGGAAGCCCCAGGCACACCACGCTCACCCCTGCCCAGCCTTTCCACAGTTTCTGGCAGAGTTTTCCAGCCCAGGCAGTGCTGACCCAGCCCCACGTGCCATTTTCCCTGATTGCCTTCCAGGCTCTTCCCACGTTTAAAATGAAGGAGAATCAGCAGAGCTCCTTCATCTCCTGCCCTCTGTCCCTGCCTGGGCAGCTTTTCCCTCCCTAAATTCAGCCAGGGGTTTGCAGGAGCTCCATCCCCACAGCAGCTGCTGCCCCTGTCCCTCGCTGTCCCCAGAGGCTCCCGTGGGAGGGACCTTGGGGACACAGCAGGGACGGCGCTGCCCCAGGGACCCTGCCCTGCCCTGCTGGGGTGAAAGCCACCAGAGCTGTGACAAACACGAGTGGCACAGTCAGGGCTGCTCCTGGGCCACACCAACCTCATGTAACCCCAAAGGAGAAGCCAAACCCAGAGCTCTGGGAGCTGCTGGAGGCCCTTCCAGCAGGATGAGGGGGGTTATTCCCAGCTGAAATGCAGCAGAGAACAATACAGTGAAATAAACATTAAAATCTACTTAAAAGCATACATATTTAAATATTTAAAAGTGTGTATATATATATATAGATGTAGTTTATATAATTATATCTTTATATAAATATATATTTATTATGTGCAAATAGTATATATTAGAAATATTATTAATAAATATTATAAATGTTTATAATACTATATATTATAATAATTAATTATATTAAATATTAATATAATGTAATTATATATTTATATTTCTATTAGATATTAATATATTATAAATATTGTTTATAGTCTTACTATTAAATATTTATATCATATTATAATATATTTACAATATATATTATAATATAATATCTATTGCAATATATTTATAATATTATCGGTAATATTTATAGTATAATTTATATATTTATTTAGAAATATTATAGATAGATATATATTGATGATATTATATATTTATTATATTATATATAGCATTGGTTATATTATGTATATAATGAATAATATGGAGAATATGAATAACGATGGAGAATTTCCAGGGCTCATTTGATGAGGCTTTGAGGAGCTTTACCCTGTTCCAAAGGGTCTCTGTTGCCTTCTCCCATGGAAAATTCAACCTCACTGGCAAATAATCAACAGACAAAGAGGAAGGGGAAGAAAAACATTAAATCAAGGATAAAATAAGCACAAAAACACCAAAGCACCAGTGAAATCCAATGTTCTCTAAAAATCTGCAGTTTATTCATTAGAATTCAGTGAAAGGAACATTCATTTTTAAAACACAATCAATACATTAAAAACTTGAAAGGACTAGTAGCAATGAGACCAGGGAGGAAACAAAAAACCCAAATTCAGCCAGGTTGGTCACCTGGGAGGAGCTGCCAGCCTGGCAGCAGGGAGGGGCAGCTGAGGACAAGGGCTAATTCATTATTCCCTTACAACTGAGAGGCTTTTTGGGATATCTGAATTTCTCACTTCACCCAAATGGAGCTTTGGGGTGGCTCAGGGTGGGTGAGAAGAGCAGGAGGCCCCAGCTGGAGAGGAGGGAGCCCAGAATTCCAGGCCAGAGGGAATGTGGAAAGTGGGTCTGAGTGCCCCAGGAATGTTCAATGAGAAACCTTCCCACCCATCCCTGTGGGGAATGGGGCAAACCCAAACCAGAGAAACTTTTAAAAGCACCATCAGGTGAGAAGTTATTAATTAGAAGATAAAAAAAAAATCTCTGCAGAGCCAAATCAGTGACAATTGCCACCTCTGCTGGGGGAAAAAGAGGGGAAATCTGATTTGAGCATTCCAGAAGCTGTGCTCTGCTCTGATGCTGAAGTTGAAGGCAGTGTCATTGCAGGGAGATGTTTTGGTGAGGCAGAGCACAGGCTGGAGCTCCCTGGAGAGGGAGGGAGGGGAAGGTGGGGAGCCCTGCTAATCCCAGGATTATTTAAGGAGCAATCCTCAGGCACCAGGGTGAAATCCCAGCCTGGCCAGGGGAGAGGAAACCTGTCCAAGAGCATCTCCATGCACCAACAGCATCTCCTGCACAAGGATTGAAGGAAAGCACAAATTTGAGATAAAATAACATCAGCAGACAGCAGGAAAAGCCTCAGCTGGAACCTGTGAGCATTTTATAACATTTGGAGGGAGAAATGACCAAAATCCAGAGATTCAGATTAAAAACAACACTGAAAAGCAAAGAAGGGACAGCTGAGTGTGACAGAGGAGGGTTAAGGACATCTCAAGTGTGTGCAAAGTGTGTTTGTGAGGCCTGGGGGCACATTCCCAGGGAGCAGGTGGGATCTGGGCACAGCAGCAGCAGGAATGGCCTTTTATCCACGGGAAAAGCAAACCACAGCACTTGGAAAGACAAAGACACACGAGTAAAAGAACAGTCTGTAAAATTTCCCCATGATTATAAAATGCAAAACTATACAAAAATAGAGAAAATTGACCGTTTTCTTATGTGTATAAAAACAAACAAACAAAAGAAAACCCCCAAGTCCCCAGAATGCAACACAACCTCTGGGCAGTGCTTCCACCCCAGCTCCACAGCCCCAGCCCCTCACTTCCCTGCAGGAACAGGTGAATTCCTCACGTTTTTCCCTAAATATCCTGGCAGGACCTTCTCTGCTCCTGACTTTGTGACTGGTTTCTGCTTGGGAAGCCCTTTTGCATCAGAAGCCTCAGTGGCCACCCCAGCTGGGAGCTCCTGGGGTAAGGCAGTGTTGGGCTGACCCAGCTCCAGCCCAGCTTTGTTCCCATCGATGCCAAGGGGGGATTGTTGGGAAGAGTGGCTCAGCAGGCAGTGAAATCCAATCCCTACTGCAGTCATCATTGCCAGGCTGAATTACTGCACTAGAAATTCCAATTTCTTTGGGTTAATGGGGCAGAATCTGCCAATAATCCAGCAAATTAGTGACTAAACTGCGTTAGGAAAACTCATTTGAATTCCAGAGATATTTGCCTCATTGAATTCCCATCGAATTAAGAGGAGAAACCTTTGGTATGAAGTCAGATGGCCAAGCCTTGGCTGTGAAGCTCCCCCAGGATCCCAGAACACCCTGGAACATTCATGTAGCACCCAGACATTGCCAGCCCCCCAGGGACACCCTGGAACATTCATGTAGCACCCAGACATTGCCAGCCCCCAGCAGGACTTTGGCTGAACAAAGCTCCAGAGCCTGGAACCCCCCCAGATGCCTTTGGTGAGATGCTGAAAGGAAATAAAGCAGGGACTGAACCCAGGCAGGGTGTGAGGGGGTGACAGTGGCCCTGTGGTGTCCCCAGCAGGGTGTGCCCGTGGCTTGGGGTGGGATGGGCACAGAGCTGCCCTGCCCTTGCTCCAGGGAGGGATATCCCATGCTCATTAGCCGCTGTGCTAACGAGGGCACTTTCACCATTGTCCCCCAGGGGTGGCAGTGGCACCAACAGCCAGGTGTGTCCCAGGAAACCCTCCCTGGTGTCCCAGAGGGGTGAGGGAACAGAACCATGGCCCAGCAGCTGCCAGGAAAACATGGAAAAATCCAGGTGTGAGCCCCTGGATGCAGGGATGGATCTGCTCTGCCTCAGCAGGACGAGCACAGCACACACAGAGGCTGAAGCAGCCCTGCCCTGCCCTCCCTGCTCCTTCCCACACACCCAAGGGCAGGGCAGAGGAATCTGTTCTCAAAAGGAATATCAAAACCTCATTTTGCTTGTGGGGGAAAAACCCATCAAACCCAAAGCAGCTCCTTGTGGCTGGAAATGCAGGGATGGCAGCTGATGGAGCCACGTCCATGTGGAGCAGGAGCAGCACGAGGGTGACCCAGCAGGGCAGCACTCAGCAGGAAAATGGAGTCTGGCCAAGCAGAGCCATCCCTCACTCCACACATGTGGTAAAACTCCAGTATTCCCACTTGGGGATTATTTCTTTTGAATGCTACAAACTCTGCTGCAAAGAAAAATAGAGAAAGGGCAACGAGGTGGGGGAAATAAAAATCACTGGTAATGGAATTGAATCAGAACACAGAGCTTGCACAGGACAGGGAAGCAGCTTTGTGTCATGGATTGGGGTTTGGGATCACAGAGGGGACCAGGAGCCTGGCACAGATGCCACAGAGCTCACAGCACAGTCTGTCCCCTCAGCTGTGTCCCTCCTCCACATTCCCTCAAAGAGGCAAAAAATCCCAACCCTCCAGCAGCTTCCAGGCTTTTTGTTCCCTCCAGACAGGAGAGAAGCCCAATGCAGCTGTGGCCCATCCCAAATTCCAAGGAACACAAAACTTCCCTCCTGTGGGTTTATGCAAAGAAAACAATCTTAAAATAATAAAATAAAATTAAAAAGCCACAAAGCTTCCTTTTGAGAAAGTAACATCATCTGCCACTTCACAGCTACAGGCATGATGCAAATGTAGCTTATTTCAAAGGCCTCACTCAGCCCTGTCCCCATGGCCCTGGAGAGGCCAGGAGCCCAGGAAAGGATTCCACCAGGAATTCTGCACCGTCAGGACACACCACAACAAAGAAGGGACCAACACTTTGTTCTTCAAAGGGACACCACGGACAGCACATCTTTCTGAGCAAATTGAAACTAGACCTGGAGAATGTTATCAGCACACACACAAAAGCTCCTGCTTTCCTCTGGGGCAAGGATAAATCAAATAAATAAAAACATTGCTGCAAAGTTCCCCTTTCCAGCTGCCTTGGCCCATCCTCACTCTGGAACAAGCAGCACGTTCCTCCCTGTTCCCCACACTGAGCCTGGGCTGGAAGACATTCAAAGTG
The DNA here is from genome assembly GCF_035770615.1 of Melospiza melodia melodia. NCBI lineage: Eukaryota > Metazoa > Chordata > Aves > Passeriformes > Passerellidae > Melospiza > Melospiza melodia. Next base: position 2,250,441 of record NC_086209.1, on the reverse strand, counting down.
AGCGTGAACCAAAACATTTCACCCACATGAGGAAAACAGCCCCATTTCCCTCAAAACTCTGCCCAAGGCCTGTTCCCCCAGCCCTGCACAAACCCCAGCCTGCCACACCAGCAGCAGGTCCATCCCAGCTCCTGCCAGGGGCTGCTGCTGCACTTGGTGCTGGAGAGGGCTGGAAAACCACAAAGTGCCTCAGTGGTGATGCAGGAATCCTGGAGGCAGCTCCAAGCTGCTTCCAGAGCATCCACAGGGGCAAGGCCACGGATGTTTGCAGGAGAGGAGCATCAGCCCAGCTCAACTCAAGTCCTCCCCAAACTGCTCCCAGTTTTCTCCCTCCCTTTGCTCCCCTTCACTCCTGCCCAGAGCAGCCTCAGCGTGGTGAGTGACACGGTGACATTCCTGCAGCCTTTTGGCTTGGTGACAGTGACATTCTTGCAGACACTCAGCTGGGTGACACGGTGACATTCCTGCAGCCCCTCAGCTGGGTGACACGGTGACATTGCTGCAGCCCCTCAGCTGGGTGACAGGGTGACATTGCTGCAGCCCCTCAGCTGGGTGACACGGTGACATTGCTGCAGCCCCTCAGCTGGGTGACAGGGTGACATTCCTGCAGACACTCAGCTGGGTGACACGGTGACATTCCTGCAGACACTCAGCTGGGTGACACGGTGACATTGCTGCAGCTCCTCAGCTGGGTGACACGGTGACATTGCTGCAGCTCCTCAGCTGGGTGACAGGGTGACATTGCTGCAGCCCCTCAGCTGGGTGACACGGTGACATTCCTGCAGCCCCTCAGCTGGGTGACACGGTGACATTCCTGCAGCCTCAGCTGGGTGACAGGGTGATGTTCCTGCAGCTACTCAGCCTGGGTGACAGTGCACACGGTGGCCCGGCAGGGGCCATGCCCCGGGGTGGCCCTGCCCTTGAGGGGCTCGGTGCAGCGCTCCGGGCTCTCGCTGTCCCCGCTGCCGTTCCCGGGATGCTGTGGCACGCCCTGGGCAATGCCCACAGGTTTGCCCCTGGCACGGTGCTCCGGGGAGCAGGCAAAGCCAAAGCTCGGGGGCAGCTCTGCCTCTCCCAGGGGCAGCAGGCGGGACAGCTTGGGGACATCGCCGGGGTAGCGGAAGGAGCCGGCCGCCTCCCGGGCCCGCCTGGGCTCGGCCTGCAGGGGGAGGTTGGAGGGCCGGAGCGGGAGCCGGCTCAGCTCCGCCTCCTGCGGCCGCCGCTCCGGAGCCTCCCCGACGGCACCGCACTGGGACAGAGGCAGGAACGGGGACACGGTGTCCGGCGGCTCCGAGGGCTCCCAGACGCTCTCCACAGCGCCAGCCGGGGCCAAGTCCCAGAGCTCCATCCCGCCGGGAGCCGCCTCGGGGCCGCGCTGGAGGTGCCGCAGGCCCGGCCAGCTCGGGCCACCCTCGGGAGCCAGCAGCTCGCCCTCCTCCTTGCTCCTGCTCCTCCTGGCTCCGGCAGAGTCCTTCCTGGCCCAGAGCCGGCAGGGCTGGGGGGCGCTGCGGGCCCCGGGCGGCTCGGCCAGCTCGAACTCCAGGCTCTCGGTGTCCAGCGAGCGGCTCCGCCGGTCCACGGAGAGCGGCGCGGGCATGGAGGGGCTGAGGCCGTGCAGGCGCAGGTGGCGGGGCAGGCTGGCCACGCCCCAGTTGCAGCTCTGGAAGGAGCCCGGGGAGAAGGCCAGGGACATTCTCTCGTCACATTCAGCCAAGGACTCTTTCTGTCCGTAGCCATCGTCAAAGGCCTCGGCGATGTCCTCGCCCGCCGTCAGCTCCGGGTGCTGCTCACACTCCCCTTCCCCGTCCTGCTCCACGTCCACCACGTCGAAGGTGACCATGGTGGGGAGGGCAGGGAGGTTCTGGGTGAAGGACGAGCTGGAGGCCGAGCTCCCCAGGCTCTCAGAGAGGCTGGAGAAGAGGGTCCCGCTGCTGGCAAACTCCACCAGAGCCTGGGAGAAGTTCACAGCGTGCTCGGGCTCGCTGCCCACCTGGGGCTCACCAGGACCGGGCTCTGCTCCACCACCGTGCTCCTGCTCGGGCAGCCTGAACCCAGGGAACATCCCTGCCTTGCTGCCATGGACGGGGTCCCCAAACATCCCACAGTCCAGGTCTGCATCGAACCCCGGGCTGTTCTTTGTGAGCTGAATAAGGCAACTTCCAGGGGCTTTTTGGCTGTTGTAACAGTTTTCCAGACACCGAGTCCCTGGAAAATCCCTCCACTCTGCATTTTCAGCCCTAGCCACTGCAACCCCACCATTGACAGCCCGGCCTGGGGTGTGTGAGGCCACCTGCTCACTCCCAAGGCCACTCTGGCTCTTGCCAGTGGAGCTGGCTGCTCTGGTTTTACATTCAATGCACTGCTTCTCCCGGGGACACTTCTCCTTGCTGGAGACATCCAGGCGTTTCAGGACCGGCTCCCTCTGCAGCTCCCAGTACAGCAGCTCTTTCTGAATGGCTGCAAGCCCCTCCTCTTCACTCTCCATCAGCCCTCTTTTCTGATCCATCATCTGCTGGATCAGGCTCTTCTCTGCAGGGAGGCAGAAGTCCATGAAGTAGCTGAAGATGCCCTGGCGTGGGACTTTGCCCTCGAACAGGGATTCCTCCCCGTGAGAGGGGCTCATCAGGGTGTCAAACTCATAAAGTGCATCGCCGCTGTAGCTGTCCCGGGGCAGCCGGTCCTTCTTGAGCTCCTCTCCAGCCTCATCCTCTGGCCCTGGCGTGGTGGAGTCGTAATACCCCTCATCACTGTTTGGGGCAGACTCCTGCTGGTCGCTCTGGGGCGTCAGGAGGTCAACGCCATCCACGGCATCGCCCACGTAGGGGTTGGCATCGGCCTCGTGAGAGGCGTGCGTCTCCAGGCTGCTGCTGGACACCTGGGCCCCGTAGCTGCTGTCCCCCGGCACGCCGCTGTCCCACACCTGCTGCAGGTACTCCTCAGCCTCCTCGGGGATGGCCATCTCCTCGCCCCCGCCCTGGTAGGTGACGAGGCAGGAGCTGCGCTTGGCGGCGTCGCGGCCGCGCTCCACAGAGATGCTGCTCTCGGCGATGTCGGGCTCGGCGATGTCGTCCCCGCAGCCCGTCAGCGAGTCAAAGCTCTTCAGGGAGGTGACGTCCCCCAGCATGAGGCTCAGCAGGTCCCCGGAGTGCAGGCAGGGAGGCTCGCTGTCCATGAAGTCAGGGTGGAAGGCCAGCAGCAAACTCTCACGGTCAAACTCAGCACAGGCAGCAGCCTCAGGCTCTGATTTTGTATCTGGAACGTCCCCGTTCCCTGGCACGGCCACCGTGTCACCCTCGGGGGTGCCTCCATCAGCTGCGGGGCCCGTGGGCTCGGTGGCCTCCCCACAGCTGGAGTCGCCCCCCGAGTCCCCTGGGCCGGCCGTGGCCTCAGGGCCCGGCCCTGCTCCCCTGCTCTCCACGGCCCCTCGGCTCTCTGCTCCCATCCCAGGGGCATTCCCGGCCTCCTCAGTGTCCCCGCTCCACTCGGGGAGCTCCGCCTTCTCACTCTCGGCTGCCTTGCTCTTCCGGTGCCGCCGGATGCTGTTAAAAAACCCTTTCAGCCCCTTCTTGGGTCTGGGGCACGAGGATTTCTCTCCGTTGGGCTTTTTGTCACAGCCCTCGATGCTGCCGGGGGGAGAGCCGTCCTGCTGGCCCGGCTCCGCCCTGCCGCCGCTGTCCGGGGCCAGCTGGGCGCTGCGGGAGCCGGGCAGGGGCCCGGGCTGCCCGTCCCTGCCGCCCTCGGCGGGGCTGCCCGGCCGCGCCGCACCGCCCTTGTCACAGGCGGCGCTGCTCAGCCCGTCGTGGGTCTTGCACTTGCTGAGCCCCTTCTTGCCGCGGCCGCCGAAGAAGCTGGGCAGGGTGCAGATGCTGCGCTTGCCCCCGAACAGCTTGAAGGCCGTTTTCCTCAGCTTGCCGGGGGGCGGCTGCTGCGGCTCGGCCGCCAGCACGGAGCCGTCGGCGCTGTCGGGAGGGCCGTCCCCGCCCTCCTGCCGCCGCCGGTCCGCTCCGTCCCGCTCCTCCGGGCCGCCCGTTTCCATGGCAGCGGGCCGGCCTGGGTCTAGCTGCGAGCGGCGGCGCGGGCAGCGCGGAGCTCGGGGCGCAGGGATGGACGCATCACCGCCGACCTGAGGCACAGGAGAGGCACGCGTGAGGGAGGACAGGCAGCGGAAGGGGCAGAGCTGAAGGCACCGGGGTCTCCATCACCGGCTGGAGGAGCCTCCAAGCTTTGCCTCCGCTTCCAAAATCCAGGCACCAAAATGTCGCCTAAATGTGGCAGCTCACCAGAGCAGGAAAACCACACATCCCCCTTGGGTAAATCCCTGGGGACACGCAGGTCTGACCCCTGCACCTCCTCGCTCCAAGCCCTGCAGCTTCCCAGATTTTCTGTCTCCAGGGTGATCAGGTTTGGCCACCTTAAAGTGAGAGCCAGCAGCTCCCAAACCCCCTCCCAGCTCTGCCAGGCCTCATGCCAGGCTCCAAAGAGCATCCTGAGGGAGGCCAAACCAGGACACAGCCCCCCCTACGCACGTGTCCGGGGAAAAATCACTCTGGTTACTACCCTGGCTTTTTTTAATAGAAGATTTCAGTTGTTTTTAAAATAATCTGTGCAGCCAGAGAGAATCGCCTTAAAAACACCCACTGTGAACCCCCTGATCAGATTATCCCAGAAGCAGAGAGGTAGGTTTGAAATCTGACCCTGGACTGCTGTCAGGAACAGCAGAAATAAAACAATTATAATCATGCTTCTTTTACAGAGGTGAGGGTGGAGAAATTAAATGCAATAAAATCCTAATGTGCTCCCAAGCTGTAAGTGCCCCAGGCTGAGCTCTGACTGACAGGAGGCCAAGCAAACCTTCCCGAGGTGTTTAGCCAGAGATCCCAAATTAAAAATACGTCCAAACGATGCTCCTGGACCCCACACCAAACCTGCAATTCCAGGTGATTTTTATTCCTAGGTTATTTTGCCTCTCTATTGATCTGTCATCAGCTGGAACTGGACGGGCTTTCAGGTCCCTCCCAACCCAGCCCATTCCGTGGTTCTGGAATTCTGGGATTGCTGATAACCCCTCACGTTCACCTGTCCCGCTGGAAGCAGCAGCTGGGGCGTAGCCGGCTGGCACAGCCGCCTCCCCAGCGGCAAACTGGGCTTGTCCAGCTCCGCCAGAGCCCACCACGAGTCCCAGGAGCCTCCAAAGCCTCTGGAGAGAGCTGGAGAGGGGGGCCTGGGAGAAATGCTCGCACCTGGCCGGGAGCGGGGCTGCTGGAAAAGGGGGGGAAATGAGCCTAAAGCTGCACCTGGACAGGGGCGGCTGGAGAACAGCCGGGGAAGGGCACGAGACAGAGCCAGCATCACAAAAATTCCTTTTGGGAATCGTTCCTCTCCAGCTCCACGTCAGCACCGCGGCACGGCTGCGGAGGGGAGGCTGGGGTAGGATAAAAAATGAAATAAATAAAAATGAAAGAAAGGGAAATAAAGGGCACCGAGGGCAAAGAGCCACCACCAAGAGAACGTGGAAAATAAGGTTTAAAAGCCAACAAAAAGCAGCACGGTAACAATGAAATGCAGCGATTCACCCGCAGAGGGGACCCTCGGGACCCCCGGCCCGCCCAGCCCGCACGGGGCCGCTCCCCCAGGCCGGCCCTCCCCGCTCCCCCCGCCGCGCTCCCAAACTTTCGGGAGGATCCGTGAAACCGCGAGGGGCGGGGGGGGAAGGGGGGGTCGGTCCGGGCCCGGGGAGCGGCGGCGCGGGGAGCGCGGCCCCGGGCGCGGCCCGTGCCCAGCACTTACCACGGGCGGGCGGCGGCGGCACCGCGGCACCCCCGGGACCGCGGCCCCGGCCCAGCCCTCAGGCCGCGCGAGGGGCGCGGGGCCGCGGGTCCGCCCGGCGCGGCCGGCAGGGGCGGCGCCGCGTGACGACCGGGGCGGGGCCTCCTGACGGGGGGCGGAGGGGGCGGGGCCTGGCGGGCGGGGCGCGGTGATTGACGGGGCGCGGCGGCGGGGGGCGGGGCCTGTGCGTGAGGGAGGGCGCGGTCTCCGCATTGGGCCCAATGGAACGGGGCGGGGTCACGGTGACGGGGCGGAGCCGCTGGGCGCGGTCCCCACGGTGTCCCCACGGTGTCCCCTCATGACCGTCCCACGGCGTCCTCCCCGGTGGCCCGGGGCGGCCACCACGGGGGATGTCCCAGTGGGGGGGTGGGCGTGGCCTCAATGCGCGTCCTCGTGCTGGGGGCGCGGCCTCGTTAGCGGGAATGATTGACAAGGGGGCGTGGTCTGTGAACGGGGCGTGGCCTTAGGGCGACACCCGCGGGCCACGCGGGGTCACGGACACGGAGGGATATCCTGTTCTGTCCTGGTGCGTGACACTGTGGGGTCAGGGATGGACACTGTGTGACACCGGGGGGTGCAGGATATGACAGTGTGTGTGACACCGGGATGACACGGCGTGTGTGCCGTGGGACACCTCCCTGGATGTGCTGTCTACCCCACAGGCGTGTCACCCGTGCCACGGCACTGCCAGCCCCCCACTGCTGCACACCCACAGTCCCACGGGCACTGAGCAGCCCGGCAGGGAAGAGCCCTCCCCATTTTTGGGACCCCCAAACCCCTCCCCATTTTTGGGACCCCCAACTCCCAAAAGCCCCTCAGATCTCCACGTGAGGATGACAGCAAGGATGCCACGAGTGGGAATCACAGCAGGGCATGGCAATGTCCCCACAGGACAGCCTCTCCCAGCCCCCAGCTCCGGGTGTGCTCCTGCAGGTGGCTGGGAGGGGACAGTAGTGGCAGCAGCAGTGTCATCATTCCCTATGGAGCCTTGTCCAGGCTGCTTCCAAGCCCTAATGCTCGCCTTGGGAGAGGCCCACAGCCTAATTAATAGATGCTGATTAATTGATCCCCCAGCCCCTGACACAGGCCCATAAATCCTGCAGGGAGGTGCCTGTGTTAGGCCCAGAGCCACCCTTGGAGCTTTGAGCCCTGGGAGCACTTCCCTTTGGGATGGCACAGGGCAGGAGGGAATGAAGGGAATGAAGCATGGGACACTTCTGCTGCTTCCCAAAAGCCTGCAGAACATCCAGAGCACACGGCTGTGTAGGCACTGAGCTGCCAGGGAGCAGCAGGATGGATCCATCAGCTCCCATCACGCTGTGGGAAGAGCCAGGAGGGCACCTCCAGCCCCACTGGTGAGGGCAATCCCCGTGCCCAGGGCAGGAGGGATGGAGGGACACAACGGCAGTGCTGGGATGCCCCCCTCCAGCCTGGCATTCCCTGTGTGCAGCCATTCCCTGATTCCTGCCCAGCCATCCTGGCAGGGCTGCCCAGCGTGGGGAGCTTCACCAGACAGGGCACAGCAGCTTCATACCAAGAACAGAACACTTTAATCCAAACCCCAGCCCTGCCCAACCACGAGAGACCCTCAGCCCCAACAGGAAGCACTTTTGGGCTGAGAAGATGATGTTTAGGGTCAGAGCTGGGACTCTCCCAGCCCCTCCTGTGCTGCCAGCTGGGAGTTCTGGGCTCTGCCCCCGCTGGGGTGGGCACACACGGCCAGGGCCAGCCCCAATCCTGCCCCTCCCAACTGGAGGAGGCACTTGGGAACTTCTCTGGGAATCCTGGAATCAGGAGGGACCTCAAAGCCCACCCAGTGCCACCCCTGCCACGGCAGGGACACCTCCCACTGTCCCAGGCTGCTCCAAACCCCAGTGTCCAGCCTGGCCTTGGGCACTGCCAGGGATCCAGGGGCAGCCACCTGTGCCAGGGCCTGCCCACCCTGCCAGGGAACAATTCTCATCCTCACAGCCAAGAATTCCTCCACACTCTTTCCCAGCCCCTTCTCCAACCAAAATCAGCTAAAGGTGTAAAATCACTCAGTACAGACAGTCTGAAGCAAACCTAGAGGAACAGATCCTGCTCTATCCTTGCTCTGCAGCAAACCAGAGCTGAGACCTCCTGTTCTCTCTCCTCCTTCTCTTCCCTTCCCACCTCTCCACATGGGCACAGCCTTCTGGAGACACCTGGCAGCAAAAATGAACCTGTGACCCCAAATTCCCAGAGGTTCCACAGATCTCAGGGATTCACTACCAGGGTGGAGCAGGTTTTCACTGGCGTGCTCAGTGGTGTCCCTGGGCAGGCTGGCATCACGGCTGGTGCTGCAGGTACTTGGCCAGGGCTGTGGGGATCTCCAGCTCTCTAAGGGCAGCCGAGTGGCCAGGCTGCTTCAGGAGGCGCCTCATGGCCAGCCGGGACTGGGACAGCAGAGATTTGGGATGAGCTGTGGAAGGAAAATCACATGGTCACCTTCAGAACACGCAGCCCTGCTACCCTCCAACCCAGCATTGCCCTAAGGAAAGGGACATGGGCTGAGCAAACCAACAGCATTGGGACAAAATTATCTTTGGGTCCCTTCCAACCCAAACCATTCCATAATTCTATAAAAATTCCATGATCCTATGAAAACTCAACGTCTGATTAATAGATCCCACAGATCAACCTCTGTGCTGGGGCTATGGACTCCGGCACAAGCTCCCACAGAAGATGGGCATAGAGAAGAAATCTCCCATACCCACATGGAAATAGGTGCAAGATTTGAAACTTGGGCAGTACAGGAGAGCCCAAGCTGAGCAGCAGAAAGGAGAGCAAGGGTGAAAAGCAGGGGGTAATCCCACAAGTGAGGGGAAACCCAGGCTGTGGGAATCGTGGAACCACAGGAGGGCTTAGGTTGGGAAGGGAACTTAAGCTCATCTCATTCCATGGGCAGGGACACCTTCCCCTATCCCAGGTTGATCCAGCCCCACTTCACACTCCACTGCACAAACCTGCCCTGACTGGCCTGGCTCCAAACAGGGAATTGGGCTGGAGGCCTCCATGTATCCCTTCCAAATCACAGAACCCATGGATGATTTGGTTTTGAAGGACCTCATAGATCATTGACTTCCCATCCCCAAACCTGGAACTCCGAACCCCTTTGGGTTCCCTCAGTGAACTCCCTGGATGCAGGGGCAGCCCCACACCCGAAGAGCGCAGTGACGCCGTGAGGGGACCGAGGCTGAAGAACCGCGGGTGTGGCTGTCGGGAAGGGGGAATGGGAGCCGAGCTGTGTCCGTGCCAGCCCCGGGCACCATCGCGGTACCTCTGGCGTGCAGCAGCAGCTCCAGCCCCTCGCTGCGCGGGCCGGCCCGGTCGCTGTGAGGCACGCCGGGCAGGTACACGTTGGCCCCGAAGTCGATGAGCAGGCGGATGAAGTCGGGGCGGCAGCCATGCCTCAGGCACGTCTCCAGCAGCGTCTTGGGCTCGCGGATCTGCGCCAGCACGGCCGGCTCGGTGCAGTTGTAGTCGGGGTCGGCGCCGTGCAGCAGCAGCAGGCGGAAGCACTCCAGGTGCCCGTAGGCGGCCGCCAGATAGAGCGGGCCCGAGCAGGCCGCGGTGTTGGCCGCCCACTCGGGCAGGCGGGCCCGCGCGTTGGGCTCGGCGCCGTGCTCCAGCAGCAGCCGCACGATGCCCGCCCGGCCGTCGCGGGCCGCCAGCAGCAGCGGCGAGCAGTTGTTGTAGGCGCTGCCCGCGGGGCTGGCGCCCGCCTCCAGCAGCAGCCGCACGCACTCGCCGTGCCCGTTGCTGACCGCCACGAAGAGCGGGGTCTGCGCCTTCACGTCCAGGCTGTCCACGAGCGCTCCGTGCTGCAGCAGCAGCCGCAGGCTCCGCTCGCTGCCCCGAGCCGCCGCCAGGCGCAGCGGGGTGCTGGGCACGCCCCAGCCGCTCCGCCGGTTGATCAGCCGCCGGTAGCGGTCCTGCGACAGGAGCCGGGCCAGCGCCTCGTGGTCATCCCGGCACACCGCCCGGCTCAGCTCCTCGCTCTCCTCGCTGGCCTCCTCGTCATCCCCGGGCTGCAGCAGCGAGAACATCTTGTTGATGTCCATCAGGGTCATCTTGTCGGGGCTGGGCTCCATGTGCCGCTCTCATGGTAAAGGATGAAGCCAAAGATCTACGGGATGGCAGAATCGGCATCAAACCCGGGTTAGAACCAGTCCCTGACACCCACAGCTGCATTTTAGTGCAAGTTTGTACTCAACAAAAGGAAGATTCGCAAAAAAAAATGGACAAACATTGGATGAGGATGCTTCTGATGTGCCCTGGCACCACATGAGGAAATCCACGTGGGTGAAAGGCTGAGGGAACAACGGAGCTCAGTGCTGTTGTGGGTATGTGGGTCAGGATCCCATAAAATCATGGAATGGTTTGGGTGGGAAGAACCTTAAAGCCCACCCAGTGCCATGGCAGGGACACCTTCCACTGTCCCAGGCTGCTCCAGCCCCAGTGTCCAGCCTGGCCTTGGGCACTGCCAGGGATCCAGGGTGGGCACCTGTGCCAGGGCCTGCCCACCCTCACAGGGAACAATTCCCAATTCCCAATATCCCATCCATCCCTTTCCTCTGGCAGTGGGAGCCATTCCCTGTGTCCTGTGTCCCCAATCCTGAGGGATGAGGTGAATGTGAAGCAGTCAGTTTGATTAGGGATCAAACATCTCCCAGCATCTCCCTTCCCAAACAATGCCAGCGTCAGAATCCCACTGTTTTCCTCCCTCCTCCTGCCGGAGCCCCCTGATCACGGCTGCAGAAGGGTCTGGGATGTTTCTGCTCAGGGATTTGGGGCAGGAAGGGTGGAAATGCTGAGCTGATCACACCAGTGGCACTGAACCCTGGGGCTTCCCTGGGCTCTGCACACGGGATGTGGCCTCAGGACAGTGGGGACAGGGATGGGATGTCCCACAGGGATGGGATGTCCTATTACCGCGCCTGAGTGGGGTGAGAGAGAGACGGTGAATCTTGTATCTTGATCAGAAGGCTTATTTATTAAGATATTATATATAATACATTATGACTATACTAAATAGAATATAGAGAGAGGTTTGCAGAGCAGCTAGGCTAGCTAAGAATAGATAGAAAAGAATCTACAACAAAGTTGTGGCCAAGTACTCAGTCCCCTAGCTTGCACTGGTGATTGGCCCTTAATTATAAACATAGAAAATGAGCCAATCAAGGTGTCCCTGTTGCATTCCCCAGCAGCTGATAATAATTGTTTACCTTGTCTTCTGAAGCCTCTGGCCTCCAGAAGACGCAGAAATCCAAAAGAAGGGATTTCTGTGGAGAAATGTCTGCGACAATGTCCCACAGGGATGGGGTGTCCCACAGGGATGGGGTGTCCCGGCTGGCACCTGAGCAGCTGGAAACACTCGGGGTGGGCACAGGAATGTCTCATAGCCCGGGACAGCTCGGGTTCCCTTGGGAGAGGCAGAGCCGGGGCTGGGCTGGCCTGCGAGAGGCCAAGGAGCTCCACGGGGCAATTAATTAGCAAAGGAGGCATAGCAAACAGTTAATTATCTGATAAGCAGAAGGAGCAATTCGCCCCGTTGTCCAGGGCAGTCATGGGGACCCGTCCCACATCACCCATGGGGACACGGCCACCAGCTCAGGGGGACCCCAGCCAGGCCACCAGCACAGCTGGGGACACTGGAGCTAGTCTGATGGCACCAAAGCTCTGCCGGGCTGCCACCCATTAGCCCAATTTATACACAAATGTGGGAAATTCCAACACTGCTGGTCCTCATTGGACACACCAGGGATGAGCTCTGGAGCTTTGGGATCACCCACCCTCATGGAGAATGGGCTGGGGGTTGCTGCAGGTTTGAGTCAAAAAGACAGTTCCCAGTTAGAGCCCCAAAGGAAATGGTGTGGGAAAGGAAAAGAGCAGCTGTGACATCTCCTGAACAAACAGACAGCATCTCCAAAGGGAGGCTCCTTGGGCTGAGGCAGGCTCCTCAACCAGGAGAGCCCAAACCAGGGTTCATGGAATCACAAAATGGTGAAAGTTCTTTTGAAAAGAACTTTAAAAAACGGTTTGGTTTTGAAAAAACGTTAAAAGTTCATCTCATCCCACCCCTGCCATGGCAGGGACACCTCCCACTGTCCCAGGCTGCTCCCAGCCCCATCCAGCCTGGCCTCGGGCACTGCCAGGGATCCAGGGGCACCCTGTGCCAGGGCCTGCCCACCCTCACAGTTCTGTCACCCCCCGAGCACCTGCAGACCCCAAAGTGAGGTTGTGACAGAGCACACAGGGCCCACATTTGTCCCTCTGGGTCCCAGTGCCCCCTGACCCCAGCAGGTCCCGGTGCCACCTTACCTGGGCGTGGGGGATGCTCAGAGCCCCCGGGGCCAGGGGGGTCCCATGGGGGTCCTGCCGTGGTTTGAGCCCCTCAGGGCAGAGCAGGAGAGGCTCTGGCAGGGCTGGGGCTGTGCACTCACTCACAGCTGAAATGCCACGGCGGGACCGGCCCGGGGCACTGAGGCTAATTTTAGCCCCTCTGGGGTTTTATCTTACCACTTCCATTCTTGGAAAGCTCCCCCTGGGTAAATATAGAGAGGGCAGCGGGGTGGGGGGAGGCTGGGACAGGTGCTGGAGGCTGCTCGACCCCTCTGAGCACACCCAAAGCTTTTTCTCTGCTGTTTCCCTGCAGGAATCGCAGGGAATGGGGAGGTTTGGGGTCCCTGCCAGGGCAGCACCAGCCTCTACCTTGCCTTGGCTGCTGCCAGGCACTCAAATTCCCTCTTAATCCCCTTCCAGCCCTCCCTTTCCCTCTTCAGAGTGATACAAATGGCCATTTGCAACCTCCAAAATGATTTATTAGGCACCAGGATGACAAAAGGTCCTGAAGATGGTCCAGATTTCCCACCTGAGCTGCATCTGCCAGAAGGAACCACAGCCAGGGTTCCTGAGGCTGCACAGGACCCAGGAAGGCAGGAAAAACCTCCCAGGGCAAACAAAGGGAGTGGGGAGCAGCACTGGGGCTCTTATCAAAAGCTGTCAGCTGGGAATTGCAATCCTATTTCATCCAGTCCCTTTAAACCCTCCCCAGACTCCTCAGCACTGGAGCAGGAATGGGCTGGGGCTTTGGGGCAGCCTTATCATGGCAGGAGATAAGAGAGAGACCCAAATTACCCAGCAGGAAAATCCCCACTGTGCAAGGAGTGAAATCAGGGTGCTCTGTGAAGTGTGTTGATCTGTGCCACCACCACATTCCTGCTTTGGAGCCTGGAATGCAGGAAAATGGCCAACATTGGTTTGGTTTGGGCTTTTGGTTTTCTTCTCCAAATTCACTCAGAACCAGATTATTTCTTCACAAAGGTCAATTCCCCAAAGCCAGCACAGGAATGGGATTATGGAGTGGGATGTGGATGAACCCTGGAGCAGGAGAGGGAGGTCTGGGGTTGTTTTTCCTGAGTGTCAGGAAGATGCAGCCACAACAGGGATGCTGCAGCCACAAAAGCCAAGCCTGGCTGGAAACCCCTTCCACAAACCACAGAAATCAAAGCAGCCATTAAAAAGACACTGTTATAAAGGGGGAAAAAAAGGGAATGCAGACAACAGAAGTGCTAGAAAATGTGAAATGTAGGAAACTTAAAGATGAAAGGAAAATCCTCGAAAGGCAAATTAATGATAAACCTCTTGTTCTTTTGTTGTCGCTGCTGCTGTTTAGTTGTTAACCAAGAGAGATCTTAGGAACAAGGAGCAGATTAAACCCAGTTCTAACGAGGCAAACCCCCCCAGCCCAGCTGGAACCCCACCCAGCCAGGAGCAGGAGCATTTCCATCCATCCCAGGGGATGTTCCAGCAGCAGGGGCAGCCCCAGCCTGCAGGAGCCCAGGCAGGGGAGACACTCCAGCCCGGGCCAGTGGGGATGAGCTTCCCATGCTCCAGTCTCCAGGGAAGGACAAGGAGCTGGGCAAAGCTTCCTGAGCTGGCCTCTGCTCCTCAAGCTTGATCAGCTCCCTGGTAATTGGGGAAGAATTGGAGGGCAGAAGGGTGCTGAGTGCCAGTCATGGGTTTTTGGGAAGGTAAATCCTGTCCAGAGTTGCTGCCGTTAAAGAGATTATCGTTATTAACGCAGCTGAAGAGAGCTAATGAGCTTGTGGATTTAGCAGGGCTCAGCAGTTAAAAGTTTAGAGCTAAACAGTCCCAAATAAATGATTTTGCAGGGATTAGGGATTTACTAACAGTGCTCAAGGTTGGGAGAGCAGAGCTGGGGATGGGGCTGCTGTGTCTCCTGCCTCTGGGCTGGGAGTCACTGCCAGAGCACAGCTCTGGAATCTGGGATCTCCCTCTGTGCCCTCAGCTCTGCTCCACATCCCAAACCTCAGCCCTGGGCTTCTCCCAGCTGGGAGTGGCCCCAGCAGCACCTGGAATAATAATTCCTATCCAGGAATCACCCAGGTGTTACCCAGGAATCACCCAGGTGTTACCCAGGAATCACCCAGGTGTTACCCAGGAATCACCCAGGTGTTACCCAGGAATTACCCAGGTGTTACCCAGGAATTACCCACGCATTTGTTGTCCAGGAATCACCCAGGTGTCTGTTATCCAGGAATTACCCAGGGATAATACCTTGGCTGCTGCCAGGCACTCAAATTCCCTCTTAACCCCCCTCCAGCCCTCCCTCCCCCTCTTCAGAGCGATACAAATGGCCATTTGCAACCTCCAAAATGATTTATTAGACACCAGGATGACAAAAGGTACTGAAGATGTATTACCAGGGATTACCCAGGAGTTACCCAGGTGTTTGTTATCTAGGAGTTACCCAGGTATTTGTTATCCAGGAATTACCCAGGTGTTATCCAGGAGTTATCCAGGTATTTGTTACCCAGGAATTTCCCAGGTATTTGTTATCCAGGAATTACCCAGGTGTTACCCAGGAATTACCCAAGTGTTTGTTATCCAGGAGTTACCCAGGTATTTGTTATCCAGGAATTACCCAGGTGTTACCCAGGAATTACCCAAGTGTTTGTTATCCAGGAGTTACCCAGGTATTTGTTATCCAGGAATTACCCAGGTGTTATCCAGGAGTTACCCGAGTGTTTGTTATCCAGGAGTTACCCAGGTATTTGTTACCCAGGAGTTACCCAGGAATTACCCAGCTGTTTGTTATCCAGGTGTTATCCAGGTGTTACCCACGTGTTTGTTACCCAGGAGTTACCCAGGAATTACCCAGGTGTTTGTTATCCAGGAATTACCCAGGTGTTACCCAGGTGTTTGTTATCCAGGTGTTACCCAGGTATTTATTATCCAGCAACTACCCAGGTGTTATCCAGGAGTTATCCAGGTGTTTGTTACCCAGGAATTACCCAGGTGTTTGTTATCCAGGAATTACCCAGGTGTTTGTTACCCAGGAATTACCCAGGTGTTTGTTATCCAGGTGTTACCCAGGTGTTTGTTACCCGGGAATTACCCAGGTGTTTGCTATCCAGGTGTTATCCAGGAATTACCCAAGTGTTTGTTATCCAGGTGTTATCCAGGTGTTACCCAGGAATTACCCAGGTGTTTGTTATCCAGGAATTACCCAAGTGTTTGTTATCCAGGAGTTACCCAGGAATTACCCAGGTGTTTGTTACCCAGGAGTTACCCAGATGTTACCCAGGTGTTTGTTATCCAGATGTTACCCAGATGTTTGTTACCCAGATGTTACCCAGATGTTTGTTATCCAGGAGTTACCCAGGAATTACCCAGGTGTTTGTTATCCAGGTGTTACCCAGGAATTACCCAGATGTTTGTTATCCAGGTGTTACTCAGGTGTTTTCCAGGAATTACCCAGGTGTTTTCCAGGAGTTACCCAGGAGAGGGCAGGGACAGCAGCCCAGCATCCCTGCCTGCACTGCACATCCCTGCCAGGGCCCTGCTGGTGGAAATTCCTGATTGATTTGGTGCATCCACACACAAAATAGAGAGTTAGAAAGGAATGGTGAATCCAGCCATGCTGCTGCTCCTCCATGAGTCATTCCTTGAGGAATTCTGGCAGCCCCAGGAGTTCATCTCTTTCCTTCCACTGCACCTTCCCTTTTGGAAAACAGGATAAAAGGATGGTTTGGGTGGAGAGGAACCTTAAAATCCATCCCATTCCAGCCCTGCCATGGCAGGGACACCTCCCACTGTCCCCGGGTGTCCCAGTGTCCTTGGGCACTGCCAGGGATCCAGGGGCAGCCACAGCTGCCCAGCCCAGAGCCCCCTGCTCCATCCATGGGAGGTTTTGATTATTTATAGGTTTTTATTGATTCATTTTTATTGATTCCCATTCACACTGGATCCCTTCCCTCCCTCCCACAGCTCCAAGACCTGTTGTTGAGAGAGAGGTTTGTATTCCCCTCTCATACCCTCCATTCCTCCACAGAAAAGGAAAATAAAATTCCAGGAGAACACTGGAATCCAAAGCAGCTCCAATTATCACACCTTTTGTCCAAATTTTGCCCAAATTAAATTGCAGCTTTAGCAATTCTAGCCAGTGTTAATGCTAATAATCCAATTAAATGCAAAGCGAGTCTAATTAAGGTAAATGAAGGATTTCACTGGCAGCATTAAGAACGTTTAAAATTAGCAAGAAGTGAAAAAGCCTGAGAAACACCCAGGGACTGAGTGTACTCCAGTGCCAGGCCCTTAAAACATAGAAAATTCCCATTTTTAAGGTGTAAATTATTCATCAGGAGCTGGCTGATGGGTCTGGAGTCTGTTCCAGGGCTCCCAGGGAAGTTTTGTACCTGGAATCTCCCTCTTGAGCATCTTCTCATCTCAGCTGAATTTGTCTGCACTCAAATCTCTAACACCTCACTACCCATGACTAAAAAGAATGGGATAAAAGAGGATTTTTCCAGCAGCTGGGCTGTGGGTTCCTCACTCTGAAGCCATCAGAAAACATCTCTTCACTGGGAGTCAGCTCCTTCCAGCAGCTCTGGCTGCTCCTCAGAAAGCTGGGGAAGTCAGCCTGGACACACCTGTGGCCAGGGGAGTGAGGCACAGAGCTCTCCAGGAGCAAGGGAACACTGAGGAGACACTTGGGATTAACATAGAAAGGAAAATTTAAATTAAAAAAAAAAGACCCAGAATAGCACAATTTACAGAAGATACCAAGATTTGTACAGTGCCATTGGTTATTTTCCCTTTTTCCATTAGATATATTCCTTTTAGGGTTGTTTTTAACACCCTGCACTCCCCAAACCAGGGGGATCACCCCATTTCTGTTCTGTAGAGGGGAAGTGGCTCCACACTCACTTTACTAATTAACATCCTTTAAGTGACTACACCTTTCCAAGGTGGGGTTCTGAGTTAGCACCCAATAACCAGAGCAGCCACTTCCTTTAAAAAGGCCAAGTGTTTATTTTTGTAGGGAATAAAAATACCTGCAATCCAAGAGAGACTCCATGGGACAAACAGAAAAGACACAATTCTCCTCTAGACAAGATCAGCTTCAAGCAGTGCAGGAACTGAAATGCCCCACAGAGACCCATTTGGGGCTCATTCCCCCCACAAATGTCCCCCAGCAGTGACACAGACACAAACAGCCACAGGGACACTCCCAGCCAGCACCAGACACAGTTTTAGAGACATTCCTACAAGGATCAGGTTGGGGATGCCAAGGAAAATCCAGCCAGAGGATCCAGTGCTGAGTTACTCCAGTAGTTTCTGCTACAATAAATAGACGGAAATACAGAAATGATATAAAAACAAGCCCTTGGTCCTGCCCTGCTCCTGCAGCTCCCAGGGGGTCACATTAATTAAAGTCATTAGCAAACCTGCCCTAATGAATGGCCCACCTGGCTGCCTGGTGCCAAGCACAGCCTTTATCACCCCCTGCTTCCTCAGCTAATTAATCAAGTGCTGGCTGATAATTAAACACAAATAGGACATGCACAGCAGGTTCCTCCCCCAGGGCATGGCTGGGTGTGCATGAGGGAAGGATGGAAACCAGAATAGCTGGGAGAGGTCCCTATAAAAACAAGCCCAGCCCAGAGCAGAGGGGTGAGAGGAGAGGAGAGGCCTTCTGGAATGTTCCTGGTCACTCCTGGGTACCCAGCACTGCATCCTGCCAGCAAATTCCTCTGAGTGCCCAAGGCCAGGAGCTGAAGGAGCCTCAACAGGAGCTTTTCCCTTTCCAAGGCTGTTCCTGGGGCTGCCTCAGCTTTGGGGGCACCTCTGAGGGCTCTCTGCTCCCAGAGGTGATGGAAACAACACCCCAGGGCTGCTCCACACCAGCATTCCCACCTGGAGACCCTGTGGGGCTCTGGGCACCTTCAGCTCCTGCCAAATCCCACTCTGCAGGGCTGGGGAAGCTCCTGAAGGCTCCCAGCTCCCTCCCAGCCCAGCCAGGATGGCTCTGGATCAGAGCAGGAGGATTTTTACTCCAAGGAATTCACTTGGAAAGGCAATCACTAAGCACAAGAACAGACCTAAAAGCTTTTACAAACTGCTTTTCCTCACCCCTAAAGAGGCCATGGAGAACTAAAACTATGGACAACCCAATTATTCCCCCTTTTTCCCTGCAGAGCAAACAGCACCAATTGGATTTTCTCTCCCACAGGTGACAACAGCAAAAGAAAACCCCAATTTAAGAATCCACAGAACAAAGTTCACATTGAAGACATTTCAAATGAAGCTCCACGAGTCCCTCTTGTGCTTCAGAGTAGGAGTTTTAACACAGAGCATGACAGGCCACTACAAGGTTACACCTGGTTGTAGCACAGGAGACACTGGGAAAAGGCAGGAAGGCATGGAATGTCCTGGAGAAACCATGGAAGGTCCTGCAGAAACCATGGAATGTCCTGGAGAAACCATGGAATGTCCTGGTGAGGCCATGGAATGTCCTGGTGAGGCCATGGAATGTCCTGGTGAGGCAGGAGCAGCTCCAGAAAAGGGGGAGTTTTCCACAAACTGCAGCAAATCTGATGCCTCTTCCCTCCCAGTTCTCCCAGTGTCAGGAATCCAAATGAAAAGAACTGCACAGCTCCAAATCACAGCAGGATTTCTGCCCTCACAAAGCACAGCTGCTCCCTAGGAATCCATCAGTGAAAGGAACTTTCCCCAGCAGCAGCAGCAGATTGCCAACAGCAGTAACAGCTCCTCCATTGCTCCCACACTTCCAGGGAGCAGAGGATGCTCCAGGATGCTCCAGGGGCAGGGAACACACATTTCCTGGGCAGCAGATCCCAGCTGAGCTCAGGACACTGCAGAGCTCTGAGCAGCTTCTCACTTCTGCTCTTCAAACAGCCCAGAGCTGCCACCAAACCCAAAAAGCTTCTCCCTCATTGGTTTTCAAACCATGGGCTCGTGGAAAAAGAGGAAACCCTGGAATCTTTTCCAGCCCCTAAATTCCAGCTCCAGCATGAAAGGCTTTTAATACACTGCAGCCTCTGCCTCACACTCCACACATGAAATCCAAGAGGTTTGAAAGACATAAATTTTTGGGTTTGGCTCTGTTGTGCCAAACCCAAAAATTAAAAGCAACAGATTACTCCAAGCTTACAACACTGAGTAACCTGGTGGTGGTTGTACACACTTGTAGTAACACTGGAGTTTTGTGGAGACAACCTTTTTAGGAACAAGGAAAGATTATTAAACTCCAATGGCAATTCCAAAGGCAAAGCACCACACAAACATTTCCAGGAGCTTTCTGCAAGATGGATTTGTACAATAATTAACCAATGGCACCTTTAAGTCCTTCAGTAGTCAATCAAAACCCTCTCCAGTTGTAGATCTCTAATGAAAATTAGAGAATTTATTAAAGATATTCAAAGAACTGATGATCCATAGAATAACTGGTCCTAAGAAGTGCCTGTCTTGGCTTATGCCCCATTTTCTCTCAGGTTTGGGGATGGATGTTGCCCATTGCCCCTGGAAAGAAAAGACAGGGCTGATCCATCACTCACACCTGGGTATTTCCAGTGTTCCATTTTTAATCAATCCCTCTTGCAGCTCCCACTTCTTCTTTAACAACTTTATTTAAGTGTGACAAACCCTCAATAATAAAAATCTTCCTCTTTGCCATTCCGGGCAGTGGCAAAACTCTGTGCTCTCTTTTTCCCTGGATCTTTCATGTGCTTTATAAAATGGTATTTTCTTACCCAGAACAGCCACTCAGGGAGGTTTGGGCTGGGTTTTGGACACTGGATCCACCCAGTGATTTCACCAAGGGTTAAAAGCACATGAGCAGAGTTATTGCACTTTCTGCTGTTACAATGGAATGTTTCTGCTTTCACTGGAGATTGGGAAGGCTCAAATATTTTCACTTGGCTTCCAAACTTTTTATAAAATAGCAAATCTGATTTGAAAACTTAATGGCAGCACCTAACTGAAACAACAGCTTGAGAAGAGGGCAGAGCAGCATCCTGAACAGAGCTGCACAGGGGGACTCAGTGCAATCCAGCACAGAACAAGGACAGTGGCACAGCTTTCCTGAGGAGGGGAACCCTCCAGGCTCCCAAGGCCTCACCACCATCTCAGAAATGTCCTCAGGCCTTGACCTTGATAAGCAGCAGCACCCTGAGCTTATCAGGAACACTGGCTGCTCCCAGGGCTGGAGTACAAACTCCTGGGTTTAGCCACCAGCCCTGCAATCTGATTTTTCTTGCCTGAATAACAAGGCAAGTGGAACATTTTTGTTATTGACCTTTCAAAGGAAGGTATTGACCCAAATTGCAGCCAGGCTGGGAAGTGACTCTGATAAAAGCAGCTCTCTATAAACAGGGAACTGAATTTTCCCCAGGGATACACCTGGACCTGGTCCCTGGGGCTGTGCCAGAGACAAAGCACTGCCAATGCTGCTCTCCTGGACTATGGAGTACTTTGGATTTGTGAGTTCAGCCTCTAAGGGAGCTCCTGTTGTGCTTACAGGGAATTCCACATAAACCCCTTGTTCAATTCCTTACCTGCTGATTCACTGCTGTTGAGTTCAAGTGCTGCTAGTGATTCTCTGATTCCAGGAAACCTTTAGGCCTGAACTGCTGATAATTCCAGGGCTCAGTCTGGGAGGATGCTCCACTCTGAACCCTGGGACTCAACAGGAGAATCTCCCTCATTTTATTTCATTCCATTTCATCCTGACCCTTTTCCATCCCCAGCCTCCATGCTGGTTGATTGTAGTTTTAGATTGCCTGATTTTCTATTTTAGTTTTTCTCTGTGTGCTTTAACCATTTAATAAGTTACAGAGTGAAACTTGCTAATGAATTTGGTCACACTTTTTTATATCAAACCTGCTTTTGCTGATGCCTCTCCCAAGGATTCTTTGGGTGACCTTCAAGCCCTCATTTGTGACCCCCAGTCCCTGGGAGAGAAGTCCTTGCTGCTGTTTCTTCCCAAGTTCACTGCCATGAGAGATACTGTTCATGAGACAAACAAAACATCCCTAAAGTTGCTGGAATCTGAACATTCCCTAGAATCACTCAGCAAGTGATTTTATCATTTCAGGCCCCATTTCAATACCAGAACACAGCCCCATCTGTAACTGCTGTCTCATCAATGATTCCACCTTGGAACAGAGTTACTCTCTTGCTTCAGTTTAACCAAGATCATAAAATAAGAGAGAAAAATTCCACATAAATGTTCTGCTGCCTTTCCTCATTTCCAATCCTCTCTCTTATCACAAATCCATGTGTTATGGGCTGGCTCTGCACTCCCATCAATAAAGGAGCTCCATAAAAGCTGCTGAACTCAGAAGAACAGCAAAAACCCTGGAGAAACTGCAGCAGAAGAAAACCTCTCACAAACACTGACTACAGACAGGACCAAGAGCACACTGCAAACTCCAGCACCAAACCTGCAGTGGCCTGGCTGGACATGGACACAGTCTCAGAGAAGGCACAGGGGGTTTGGTTTTGTGTAACAAATATGCATAGGAAACAAAACATGAATCAGCTCTGCTACAAGGCAAGGGTCCATGCAGAGATTCATTCACAGCTAAGAAAGGTTGGGGGGTTTTATCATTTGAAGACAGACTGAAATTTTTTCTTGTTTTAAGATGACCTTGGACTACCACTGAGAACAGATGGATTTGCATCCTTCCTCCTGCAGTTACTGCCCAGCTCCTCATGGAGTTGGCAAGATTTCTTCCAGCCTCAAACAGCAGAGCTGGCAGGCAGCCCTAACCCTCAGAAAAGCCAAGGTCCCAGGGATGCCAGGCAGGCTCCTGGCAGCTCTGCATCACCTGAGCTGCAGGAGGTGTCCCCCAGCAGCTGCTCCCCAGCCCTGCACACCCCTACTCACACTCAGCTGCAAATGGGGGCTGCAGCAGCTCCCCAGAGCTTCTCCCAGCAGCTCCCAGAGCTCATCCCTGGTGCTGAGCCTGCCCATCCTCCCTGCAGGCTCCGGGATCCTGGGGCTGGGCTGGGCTCTCCTTGTGCTTCTGCTGCCCCAGGGAGGGGCCATTGCTCAGCACAGGGGCTGCTCCCTCTGCACAGTCCTGAGGAGGAGTTGGGGCTTTGGCAGCAGCAGCTCCTGCCTTGGGTGAGGTGCAGCCTTTGCTGGGCAAGGGGCTGTCCAGGATAGGGAGTTTCTGCACAAATAAAAAGGCACAAAAACAAATAATTAATACCTAGATGCCAGAGAGGGACAAAAACCAGGTGTCAATATAACAACAGCCCTGTGGCAGTGCCTCTTTTCCAGGTCTGAAGTAGCTGGACACAAATCCTCAAATGCCTGACACAAACCTCAGGATCTGTGTCCAGATATTCCTGCCATGTCTGACACAAACATCAGTGTTTAACCAATAAAGCTGAATAAAGCTGAACTTTTCAGTATTCACATCACCCCAGCAAAGGGCACTGATGTTCTTCTCACTGGTGTATTTTAAAAACTGTATTTTGATTTGTTTGGGGGTGTTTTGGGGATTTTATCACACAGAGGTTTTCACTGAACCCTCATTTCCACCCAGCTGGGGTTTGATTCCTCTGCCATTTCCACTGGCCTGGTGTCAGCACCTCCTGCCCTCAGCCCAAGGATTCTGCAGTGCCCTGGAGAACAGGCACAGAACAGAGCTCCAGGAGCCTGAAACAGCACAAGCATCACTCATTGTCATGGAGCTCTAAATAATATCCAAGGCACACGGAGTACCCATGTTTGGAGCAAAGGAAGGAAGGCATTACTCTGAAATGATCTGACTTGGATCCTGGCCCCACAACACTGAATGGCAAAAAAATCCCCAACAAAACAACTCCACTCACATTTTTAAACTAAAATTTTAACAGGATTCTTTTTCCTAGCAGAGATATGAAGAGATGTCTTCGGTTACATTATTTTAAGACCTGTTTAATAAATTCGCATGAATTGTCAGTATATTTATCTGATTTGATTTTATGTGATGGGAATGGGGAAATAAATATCAATATTTAAATATTTACATTTTATATGTAAGTATAATTTTATACAATATATTAATATAATATATATGTTTATAATATATAGCATATTTAATGGCCAAGACTTATATATTTATATTGCATTATTACAGTATATATATATTTATACAATATCTTTATATAATATATTTCTAGCATATATGTACAATTTATCTATTTAATGGCCAATGTTTCTATATTTATATTATATATAGTTTTATACACTATATTTATTTAATATACTTTCAGTCTATATTTATATTACGTATATTTATGTATAATATATCTTTATATATTACATGTACAATTTATCTATTTAATGGCCAATGTTTCTATATTTATATTATATATAGTCTTATACAGTATATTTATTTAATATACTTTCACTCTACTTTTATATTATATATATTTATGTATAATATGTATTTATATATTACATGTACAATTTCTATATTTAATGGCCGATATTTGTCTATTTATATTACATAAAATATGTATATGTATAATTTTATACCATATATTTATTTAATATATTTTCATCCCATATGTATATGATATATATTCATATATCATATATATAATATATTTATATAATACATGTACAATTTATCTATTTAATGGCCAATATTTATATATTTATATTATATATAGTTTTATGCTGTATATTTATTTAATATACTTTCACTCTATTTTTTTATTATATATATTTATGTATAATATATATTAATATATTACATGTACAATTTCTATATTTAATGGCCAATATTTCTATAGTTATATTATATATAGTTTTATACTGTATATTTATTTAATATACTTTCATTCTATAGTTATATTATATATATATTATGATACATGTACAATTGATCTATTTAATGGCCAATATTTGTCTATTTATATTACATAAAATATGTGTATGTATAATTTTATACAGTATATTTATTTAATGTATTTTCATTACATAAGTATATGATACATATTCATATATCATATATATAATATATTTATATAATACATGTACAATTTATCTATTTAATGGCCAATGTTTCTATATTTATATTATATATAGTTTTATACAGTATATTTATTTAATATACTTTCACTCTATTTTTATATTATATATATTTATGTATAATATGTATTTATATATTACATGTACAATTCCTATATTTAATGGCCAATACTTATATATATAGTTTTATACTGTATATTTATTTAATATACTTTCATTCTATAGTTATATAACATATAAAATGTATTTATATAATACATGTACAATTTATCTATTTAATGGCCAATATTTATATTATATATAGTTTTATACTGTATATTTAATATACTTTCATTCTATAGTTATATATATTATAATACATGTACAATTTATCTATTTAATGGCCAATATTTGTCTATTTATATTACATAAAATATGTATATGTATAATTTTATACCATATATTTATTTAATATAACTTCATTACATATGTATATGATATATATTCATATATCATATATATAATATATTTATATAATACATGTACAATTTATCTATTTAATGGCCAACATTTATATATTTATATTATATATAGTTTTATACAGTATATTTATTTAATATACTTTCATTCTATATTTACATTATACATATTTATATATAATATATATTTATATATTACATGTACAATTTATCTATTTAATGGCCAATGTTTCTATATTTATATTATATATCGTTGTATACAGTATATTTATTTAATATACTTTCATTCTATAGTTTATTATATATATAATGAATTTATATAATACATGTACAATTTATCTATTTAATGGCCAATATTTGTATATTTATATTATATATAGTTTTATACGGTATATTTATTTAATATACTTTCAATCTGTAGTTATATATTATATATATATTATGATACATGTACAATTGATCTATTTAATGGCCAATATTTATCTATTTATATTACATAAAATATGTATATGTATAATTTTATACCGTATATTTATTTAATATATTTTCATTACATATGTATATGATATATATTCATATATCATATATATAATATATTTATATAATACGTGTACAATATTTATTTAATACATGTACAATTTATCTTTTCAATTGCCAATATTTCTACATTTATATTATATATACTTTTATACAGTATATTTATTTAATATACTTTCACTCTATATTTATATTACATATATTTATGTATAATATACCTTTATATATTACATGTACAATTTATCTATTTAATGGCCAATGTTTCTATATTTATATTATATATAGTTTTATACAGTATATTTATTTAATATACTTTCTATTTTTATATTATATATATTTATGTATAATATGTATTTATATATTACATGTACAATTTCTATATTTAATGGCCAATATTTGTCTATTTATATTACATAAAATATGTATATGTATAATTTTATACCGTATATTTATTTAATATATTTTCATTACATATGTATATGATATATATTCATATATCATATATATAATATATTTATATAATACATGTACAATATTTATATAATACATGTACAATTTATCTTTTCAATGGCAAATATTTCTACATTTATATTATATATACTTTTATACAGTATATTTATTTAATATACTTTCACTCTATATTTATATTACATATATTTATGTATAATATATCTTTATATATTACATGTACAATTTATCTATTTAATGGCCAATGTTTCTATATTTATATTATATATAGTTTTATACAGTATATTTATTTAATATACTTTCTATTTTTATATTATATATATTTATGTATAATATGTATTTATATATTACATGTACAATTTCTATATTTAATGGCCAATATTTGTCTATTTATATTACATAAAATATGTATATGTATAATTTTATACCGTATATTTATTTAATATATTTTCATTACATATGTATATGATATATATTCATATATCATATATATAATATATTTATATCATACATGTACAATATTTATATAATACATGTACAATTTATCTATTTAATGGCCAATATTTCTATATTTATGTTATATATAGTTTTATACAGTATATTTATTTAATATACTTTCACTCTATTTTTATATTATATATATTTATGTATAATATATAGTTATATATTACATGTACAATTTATATATTTAATGGCCTATATTTATATATTTATGTTATATATATCGTTTTATACAGTATATTTATTTAATATACTTTCATTCTATAGTTATATTATATATAAAATGTATTTATATAATACATTTACAATTTATCTATTTAATGGCCAATATTTATATATTTATATTATATATAGTTTTATACTGTATATTTATTTAATATACTTTCACTCTATTTTTATATTATAGATATTTATGTATAATATATATTTATATATTACATGTACAATTTCTATATTTAATGGCCAATATTTATATATTTATGTTATATATATCGTTTTATACAGTATATTTATTTAATATACTCTCATTCTATAGTTATATTATATATTATAATACATGTACAATTTATCTATTTAATGGCCAATATTTCTATATTTATGTTATATATAATTTTATACTGTATATTTATTTAATATACTTTCATTCTATAATTATACTATATATATATTATAATACGTGTACAATTTATCTATTTAATGGCCAATATTTGTCTATTTATATTATATAAAATATGTATATGTATAATTTTATACCGTATATTTATTTAATATATTTTCATTACATATGTATATGATATATATTCATATATCATATATATATTTATATAATACATGTATAATATTTATATAATACATGTACAATTTATCTATTTAATGGCCAATATTTCTATATTTATGTTATATATACTTTTACACAGTATATTTATTTAATATACTTTCACTCTATATTTATATTACATATATTTATGTATAATATATCTTTATATAATCCATGTACAATTTCTCTAATTAATGGCCCATATTTCTATATTTCCATTACAATACTCCCATGCTAAGGCCAACACCAATCCCAGTTAACCCTTTCACCACAGGCTGTCCCCCTGGCTCACGTTCTCCAGCTGGGCCGCGCTCTCCTCCAGGCTGACGCTGTGCCTCAGGCAGCTCAGCAGCTGCTCCAGCACGCTCTGCTTGGGCTGCATGCCCTTGTCAAAGCGGTTGTACATCCCACACCAGAACCTAAAACCAGCCAGAAACAGCACTTAGGGGCTCAGCTGGGCATCACTGCCAACAAACAGATGCTGGGTATTGTTTATAACAAACCAAGATTAGGAATTCATTTGAAAACTTGCCACGGCATTGGATTATTAAATTCGGTAGCAATGGGCAACCTTTCTTCAAGTTAAAAAACCTGGCAGTAAATATTAGAATAGGATGAAAATACTTTTTTTAATAGCTGATTTCTTGGAAGCTTGGGCAGCTTATCTTCCACTCCTTAGTTTGCCCTGATGCCTCAGGTTTGAGCTTTTCTATTTTTCAGGTTCTGTGCTGCTCTGGTTTGAGGGTCTGGGCTTCATATGAGGGGATGGTGAGCTCTGTGCACAGAGCAGGGAGACAAAACAATTCCTGCTCCAGCTGGGGACCAAGGACAAATGACCCAAATCTCAGTCCAAGAGCACAAACACCGTGGGCTGAGAGAGAAAAACAAGCAGGGTGGGACTGCAGGGGCTAAAGCTGGAATGGGACAATGAACTGCAACATGGAAATGGAGCAGAACTGATCACAGAACTGTGACCGGTTGTGCATTTTGTGACCATTTTGGTTCATCTTGGGTGCAACCCTGGCTGGGCTCTTGTGCTGCCCAAGGTGGATCCATTGAGGCCTTTTAATAAATCCCTGCTTTATTCTGCACTCTGTGTAGTCTCTGTTCTAGGTCAGCCTTCACAAGGCATCAGCCCAACCTCCCAACTTTCATTTGCACACACAGTACTTAAAATCCCATTTTCATTTCCGTCTCTCTCAGCAGGGCCCAGGAGTGAGGCAGAAACAAAGCCTGGGAAAAATCCTGAACTGGGCACCAAAATTCTTGCTTGAAAGACTTCCTTAATATACATTAAAAAGGAGGAAAAGAGGAACTGTTTCACACTTCAGTGTGACAGAGCAAGCAGTCGGGGGGTGCATGTGGTTCTGTCTGAAGTTCTGCTTTTCTTTGCCTTTCCCCACCCTCTTTTCTCAACACCAAATTACAAATATTATTTTAAATTACAGCATCTGGATTTATTTTACCTTTGCACTGCTCCTCTTAGCTTATGCCTGAGGAATGGAGGGGAAAGGTAAAACAAACCAAGCTAATCAGGGCAAATTTATTTGATTTAACATGAGTTATTAATGAAGGAAATGTCCCCCTCCTTCCCCTTCTTAGCTGAGCCACTTACTGGAAACTGAAAGGTAGAGTGTTTGGCTGAAGCTCTTTGTAAGCTGTAAATCCTCTGTACAAAGGATTTCTCAACTCCTGCTTCCTCTGCAAGAGGAAAGGCCACAGGGAATGGGTCTTCTCAAAGATTCTGGCAAGTACAAAGAACATCTGATCACTAAAAAAAGCAGCAAGTGGATTATTAACTGCAGCTGTTGGGAGCAGAATTAGATTAAGGGAGCTAAGAATTGTTTTTATGCTGGATCTGATTGATTTCATAAACACAGGATATTAAAATGGACACTCAGGGATATCTGCAAGTTTTTGTTGTGCTCCAAAGCAAAACACCTTTTTAGGGATATAATTATTTTTTTTTTCTCCCATAGGTTAAGGGTAACACTGCCTTGATAAATGGTTATGATCCACAATCTCCAATCCATAAAGCACACCCCTCTGCAGCCATTCCAGGGGATGTGTGGCCTCCAGGAGCCCCCAGCTCACCTGAGCTCCTCCCTGTCCCTGTGGCAGGTGCCCAGGAAGTTGCCAAACTGGCAGGAATAGACGTGGTCATGGATCTCCAGCAGGAAGCGCTCGCTGAACTCGAAGGAGCAGGGGAACTGCTGCATCAGCTGCCACACACACTCCACAAACTGTGTGAACACAGGGGACACCTCCTTGGGGTCCCCATCCAGGTGGCCACACCTACAGAGGTGCAAAAAGCAGAATAAATCTTCTGTCACCCACCACAAAACATCCCCTTGCCATCCTTCTGTCATCCATCCAAATCAAGCCCTTTTCTTCCAGGTCAGGTTTATGTTTTGATCTTGGGAAAGTGGCTGGGATGCTCTCCCAGGGATTTACCAGGAGCATTACCAGGTCTGGCTGGAGCACTATGGAGGGGACAGAGTGGGGTGACTGTCCCTAGAAATGCTCAACAGATGTGTGGATGTGGCATTTGGGGACAAGGGTTAGTGCTGGTGCTGGGTGCTGGCTGAACTTCATGATCTTGGAAGTCTTTTCCAGCCTGCATGGTCCTGTGATTCCATGATTAGCACTCCTCAAATAACAGAATTTTGCAGGCAGGAAAACACCCAGAATTCAATCCATGATTTTGTAAAGCAATAAAAACACAGTGATGAAATAACTTAGCAGTTATTATAACTTAGCCTTAGCAGACCCTGGCTCTGTGTCACCATTGCCAATATTTTCCCAACATTTTCTCCTTTCAATTTCAATTTTTCATGGGATCCCCTAAACCTGCAGACAGTTTTGGTTTCACTCCCCCACCCCAGAGGAATGTGCCCCTCTCACCTGTGTGAGAACTTGTGGCCCATTGCAATCCACTCCTTTTCTATCAGGACCTGCAGGTTCAAAGCAGGGATTAAGAAAAGAGCATTAATTTGGTTAAAAAAGCAAAATGAAACCTTTGATGTTAAAGCCTAAAAAGCGGACAACCTGCTGACCCTATTGCTATGAATACATCCCCGGAAATCAATGGGAACAGCAATTGTGATTTATAGATTATCCAGTTACCAAGGCAATGGCCCTGCTGGAATCAGAACTCATTTCAAAACTATCATTTTGAGGGAGTTTCTAAGTTGTTAAAATCATAATATATAAATATATTGAGCTCAAAGAATTAACAGCTTAATATTACACTGTGCTATTTAATTTAGAAAAGAGTGTTGTAATATTCAGCAAAATAAATCAGCAAGTGGAGTTCAACAAATGTTTAACAGACAAAAAGAAATATATGAAGTACAGCTGTGTAATGAGGAGTTCAGGGTGAAATCAGAACAACTATGTGGCATTTTCAAAATAGATTCCTGTAGTTACAGAAAATAGTAACTGTTATAATCTGTTTTCCTTAAAATAAGATAAAATAATCTGTTTTCCTTACAGATAAATATGATAAAATAATCTGTTTTCCTTACAGATGTCTCACAAGGAACCACCTGACTAAAGCTGCATCCATCATTACTTTGCTGGATCATATTTAAAGATAATTCCTGCTATCATGATCCAGATTAAGAGGAGGAAGGGAGAAACTCACAACAGAGTTCTCAGAAAACTTCATTTAAATTGCTTTTTGAATTTTTCCATTCCTTGCACTGCTGATGAATTAATTCAGGAATAAGCCCATGTCAGGGGACTTGTGCCCACAAACCATGAGGACAGACAGGGATGTGTCTGTGTCACTGCTCCTGAGTGAAATCCTGCCCTCAGCTCATGCAGGATTGTTCAGCAACAAAACCCAGGCAGATGTTTCATGTGCTGATGGAATTTAACTGTTAAAAGACTGCAGTATAATCCAGAAATAAAAATAGAAACAATAAAACCAGCCTGGAGTGCAAAGAAACAGTCCTGGCACTGGAAAAGGCAAAATCTGCATTGTTCTGATTTCAGGGATTCCTTCAAGGAGCTCTCCTGAGACAGAGCAGCTCCTCAGGTATTTAACCAGAGATGAATGGAAAGAAACATCACAGACTGCCCTGAATTCAGGCAGGGATGGCTGCAAATTCAGAAAAAGCCTGCACTAGAAGCAAACAGCCAAATGAAAACTAAATGGCTTTAAAAAAGGTGTGAAATGATGGAGATGTGACTGATGGACAGGGCTGAGTTCACCCAATTTCAAATCCCAGCAGGTAAGAGACCTGCAGGACAAACTCCTCCAGCACTTTTTGGTGGATTGCTGCCAGAGCTGCATCCTTTGCTGAGATGTCTCATTAGTGGCTCCCATGTAGACATTGCAGGAAACAAGGATTTGGGAATTGTCAATCAGCTGCTGCCGTGCTGCTCACAGCAATTGCAGCTCATTACAGAACCAAAGCTGCTTCATGTAGGTCACCCATTTTGTCCCGGGAAATGGCCTGAGCCCTTCCCCAGGGCCTGCTGGCTCTGGAACTGCAGCATGTCCTTACCATGAAGCCTTTGAAGGTCCTGTAGAAGGGGTCCAGCAGGAGGCTGGCCAGGGAGCAGACCTGGGCCGTGCGGTCCCAGCCGTCGGAGCAGTGCACCAGCACGCTGGCCCTCTCCTCCCTCACAGCCTGCAGGGACACAGCACAGGGCTCAGGGAAAGGCTGTTCCCCACCTGCACCACCCCAAACACCGGGGCAATGGGGGCCATCTCTCCTCTGGCCTGTGGAAATGCACCAGTCCATCAAGAGAAGCCCCAGCTAGAGCCAAGTGCTGCAGCAGGCTGGTAAAAACAGCCTCTGTTGTCACAGACACATTTTATGAAAAATCCTTTCCTTAGGATTTTTCCTCCTGAGAAGCTGGGAGGCCTCAGGAATAAAATGTAAACAATGGTTATCTGCTGCTGTGGAATGCAACAGGTGCATCTGGGATTGGTCTCGTGTGGTTGTTTCTGATTAATGGCCAATCACAGTCAGCTGGCTCAGACTCTGTCCCAGCCACAAGCCTTTGTTATCATTCTTTCTTTTTCTATGCTTAGCCAGCCTTCTGATGAAATCCTTTCTTCTATTCTTTTAGTATAGTTTTAATACAATATATATCATAAAACAATAAATCAGCCTTCTGAAACACGGAGTCAGATCCTCATCTCTTCCCTCATCCTCAGACCCCTGTGAGCACTGTCACATCCTGTGATCTCTGGAAGGCCAAGGATTCCCAGGCTCTTCCTTGAGGAAAAAAATTGGTGGATGAGTAAAAAACAGTTGGACACCCAGGGATTAGAACTTCAAGTTAAATTAAAAGAGTTGATGCCAGCTTCCCCCTATCCCATCACCTTCTGCCACTTAAGGCAGGAGAGAAACAGGCGTTTCTTGCTCGTGATGTGGGCAAATTGTGAGAGATGCTGCCAGGGACACAGCACAGGGCTCAGGGAAAGGCTATGTCACCTGCACCACCCCAAAACCCCAGGGGAATGGGGGCCATCTCTCCCCTGACCTGTGGAAATGCACCAGCTCATCAAGAGAAGCCCCAGCTACAGCCAAGTGCTGCAGCAGGCTGCAGGTAAAAACAGCCCCTGTGATCTCTGGAAGGCCAAGGATTCCCAGGCTCTTCCTCTGAGGAAAAAATTTGGTGGACAAGTAAAAAACAGCTGAACACCCAGGGATTAGAATTTCAAGATAAATTAGAAGAGTTGAATCCAGCTTCCCCTATCCCATCACCTTCTGCCACTTAGGGCAGGAGAGAAACAAAAGTTTCTTGCTGGTGATGTGGGCAAATTGTGAGATAACCAACATTTACTACTCACTCCTCTCACCACATACTTCCTGCACACCCTGTATTACTCCTGAGTGATTTCCTTCCTTCTGCCTGACCTGCAAAGCCACCAGCTCTGCAGAAATGAGGACTGTGTTGAACAATCAAAATTAGTGTCCACATCACATCAAACCAGGAGAAAACAAATCAGTCAAAACAGTCCCTCAATTCAGGCAGAGCAGTGGGTGTATAATGAGCACAGGGTTAGTTGTTTGCACTGCTATATAGGAAGGTTTATAAAGGTAATTTATTCACATTTTGTGATCTTGTGTTTCACATGAGCTCTAAGAAAGTCCTGACACATGGCACAGGACCTGTATTTGCCCAGCAGCTGCACAACCCAACATTTATGGAGAGATTAAACCAACCTGAACAACACCTTCTCCTCAGAGCCACCTTCCCAGCCCTGCAGCAGTGCCCAGCAGAGCAGGAGGCATTGTGGAATGCAGCTGGAGAGCAGCTTTACCTTGGCCAGGAAGACACCTGCATCCATGACAGCCTTGATGTGCCGTAACCA
The DNA here is from genome assembly GCF_035770615.1 of Melospiza melodia melodia. NCBI lineage: Eukaryota > Metazoa > Chordata > Aves > Passeriformes > Passerellidae > Melospiza > Melospiza melodia. The sequence goes on along the minus strand of NC_086209.1, from coordinate 2,217,115 downwards.
GCCCGAGTTCTCCAGCCCCGTCAGGAAATCGCTCATGGAGGGAGACTTCATCTCACACACTGGGGGCACACACAGAGTCAGAACAGCATCCCCTGCACTCCTCACCATCCCCCTGAATATTTAAAGTGCTTGCAACAATATCCTGTCTAAAGGACACACTAATTGTTGTGTATCTAAAATTCATAACAAAAAAATCGCTGGTTTTGTGAGAACCAGCGATTCTCACAAATTTGAGGCTCTGGAAATCTCCTCCTGCTCTTTGTTTAAAGGGTAACTCATTATTTATTCAGCTGTGGTTTTTCCAGCAAAGAGCTGTTGCTTCACTCTACATCACCATCACATCTACCACCACTCACTGACTTGCCAAAGATTTGAAGTTATTTCTCTCTAATTTAGAGGCAGAAATAACAAATCTAACCTTGAAGGCAACTCAGCTGCTCTAATGAAACCCAGCACAAAAAACACTTGGAGTAATAAAGTTCAGAACACTCCACAAGCCCCAGTGAATGAGATTTTATCACTGCTGGAGAAGAACATGGGAGCAAACAAGTTTTTATTCTGCCTCTTCTCCCAGCACACAATAAATCTGTCAGGAAGAGGCAACTGAGGACCCAGAGTTGTGATTAGGCCACTCTTTTGCAGGGGGAACAGCCCCATTTGTGTCCAAGATCACCATGGATCCTGCAGGGCCACCTGGGAACACCAATTACCCAACTATTTTGGAAAAAAGATGAGCATTATGGTGCCTACTAAAATATTAAACTCCTATTTTGGAGGATTTGAATTGCACAATTGTCCAAAATTCTATCGGTGAAACTCTGGGCCTCATTACCCTCTCAATTCCCAATCTCAGGTGACTCTTTTGCTGTGCTTTGCATTCCTCCCTATGATCACAATGAGCTTAATTACTCTGCATTTTCATATATTTATATATTAAAACATTAATTTAATACATTTTAAAGGAGTTTGGTTAAAAGGAATCAGAAATAAATGAAAAGTCAGAATGAAGTATGTATGAGACTCAAGTCTTTGGAAGATCATGCATCTCAACTCAGAAATACTGTCAATAATCCAAATATAGCAAACCCCAAAAAGCATTTCTGAACAACCTCTGTTGGTTTTCCTTCAATAAGTCATGAAGCAGCAATGAGACTGGCTTAGCTGTAAAATGTAATATTTCTCTAACCTTTTTCTATTAATTTAGCACATTCATCAAGGAATGCTTTTAGTGTAAGTTGCTATTTTTGAACCACTATAAAACCAAGAACAAAGAAAATGTCAAGCAGGAAAGCATTTTAACAGCATTAACACTTTCAGCCACCTGAATGCAGCAAACAAAACAAGATGCTGACTTTGCTTCCATCAGAACAGGTTTGTGCACAGAATATTTGGATGTTTGGCAGGAAGTTCTGTCCAGAGGGGTAAGAAAGACAAAGCCCTCCAGGGCTGTACCCACCTTCCAGCAGCTTCTGCAGGCTGCTCCTCATCACATGGATGTTCTCTATGCCAATGAATTTAAAACGAATGTTTTCATAATTATCTTCATTCTCATAGCCCTTCCCAGCAGCTCTGTTGGCCATGGCATTCAACTGGCAAATTCAAGGAGCAGAAAAGAAAGAAAATCACAACAAAATTCAGAGAGGCTGTTTTGCAATTTCTTTTTCTTTTTTTTGTTTAAATCTCCCAGAAAAGTTCTGGACAAAGCTGTTACTCAGCTGTACTTCCCCACCTCCCAGACAGTTCTTTCAGTTGTTTCATTAAAATTACTGCAGTTCATTAGTCAGAGGCTCATTAAAGCCCTGCTTAGGGTAGTATAAACACCCAGTTTCTGCTATCAGAGACACTAAACCTGCCCTGAGTTTATCTAGGGAAATTCAGAGACAGGCACTGGAAAGCAGAACTTGGAAAGCAATTTTTAACATTTTTACATACATGGTATAGAAATAGCAAGGGAATTCCCAATTTTCAGACATACATGCACAGAGAAAATGAAACCACCTGAGGGAAACACAGAAACACAGAAGTTGAGCAGAAAGAACAGAGCAACTGCAAGACAGAAGCAGAAAGGAAATCAGTTGCTTTAACATTCCCCAAAGCAGCTCAAGAGCTACCAGGACATCTCTGGTGGGGACACAAAACAGAGCAGCTCAACCCCTCCTTATCAATTTGGGCAGCTTTTGGGAGAGAAGAGTCAGATGTGGTGCAGACACCTTCAGAACTGTGAAATAACCCCAGTGCCTCAGTTCTGCCAGAGTGGGACAGGATGGCTTACAAGAAGTGCCACCAATTATAAATTCTCCCCTTGTCACTAAATGCTTTAGCACAAATTGCCACCAGGGATGGATTTCAGTGGCACATCCCTGCCACTGGCAGCTGTCTGTCCCAGAAGAAATGCACATATCATGGCAGAACAGGGCTCTCCAGGGAATGTCACAGTAAAACCAAAATACACACTGGAGCAAGGCAGGAAACACTCCTTGTTTCCCCAAAAATACACTTTTTTTCTTGCCCTTGCCACAGTTTAACTAATCTTGTAGTTTATATGAAATAACTGCAAGATCTGAACACTGAAGCAGGTTCTCAGAAAGCTCCATTTTCAAATAATCAGAGCAATTGAAATCTTTGCATTTAAATAACTGTGAGCTATGAAAACCCTTGTGTTCTAATTGGTTTCTAACAACACTTCTAATCCAAATGTTTACAGGAGAATCATTGCAATTGGTTTCTAAACTCAGTTTCTCAAGATGACAGTCATTAAAATTTTCATTTTGCAAATATTTCCTTTCAAATAAACCCTCAGCTCTCAAGTTCTAGCCCCAAATCATGGGGCTGAGTTGCATTAAGCTCCATCATGAGTCTTACTTTTAAAAGGAAAGAAAAGGGGAGGGATTGCTTTTCACAGCTGCACTTCCTCCCAGATCTGCCAGTAAAAGCACTTCAGCCTTGTGGAACTGAATCCTGAGGCTTCTCTCCAACTCCACTTCCAGTTCTCTCCTTTATCCTTTAGGACTCTGCAGGAGAATGCTTCACTGTCCCAGCCAGGTTCACAGCTGCCAGCTCCATCAGGTCATCCTGAACACAAACCTGTCAGGAGCCAGGACATTGCTCTGGCTGCCCTGGAGGATTCCAGATCCTGGCAGGGGCTCAGAGACCCAGGCACAGAGTCACAAACATCTGAGCCTTTGATTTTAGCCCATGGAAACAATTGCCAACTTTGTGTGAAGATGTACAAGCCACGAGAGTTTGAGTAGAATAATAGAGAATTTGTCACAGGGTGAAAATGTAGAATTTTGGGGTTTTAGAATGGGGGTTCAGGAGGCAAGATGGAAGAATCTGGGTGTGTCCAGTCTGTCTCCTTCTTCTTCTTGGCCTCCATCTTCTGCTGTGATGGTGGCACTTCTGGATTGGTTTAGAGTAGAGACAGACTGTCTAACATAGGTGATAGGTATTGGAAAATTATTGTAAATAATGTACAGGTAGTTTTTAGGACAAAAAAATAACACCACCCCAAGGGCAGTCAGTGTCCCTCAACCCAACCTGCCAGACAGACCTCAGAGGATCAGACAGACAATGAATTAGATAAGAGAAAATAAACAGCCTTGGGAACAAGAGCCAAGGAATCCTGTCTTCTTCTTCGGTCTCAGGGCTGGGAAAAAGAGATTTTCTAACACCTCAGGGTCATCTCAACACAAGAGACCTCGTCAAACCTCAAACCCAGGATACTCCAGGAGGCAAAAATCCTCAGGATCAACTTCACATTCCATTTGTACACTCTGGACCAGGAGCCCAATCCCACATTCCTCTGCAGGACTGACTGATCCAGAATGGTGACAGAATGACTGGAAACAGCACAGCACGTTCACACAAGAGATTCAAAAGCAGCCCAGAGCCCATGGAGGTACCTTTGGCCTCGTGTCTACAACATACATGAAGGGGCAGCCGGGGTTGGCCTCTCGGATGGCCTGGAGCATCTGCTCGTCCTCCAGGCAGCGCGCGCTGAACCCGGCCAGGGGCTGGCTGCAGCGGCACAGGGCGGCCTGCAACACACACACACAGACAGACAGACACACAGACACAGGGTCAGCCTGCTGCCAGCGCCCTGCTCCTGCCCCACAGCCCCTGGGCTCAGCTTCAGCCTCTGCTCCTGCCCCACAGCCCCTGGGCTCAGCTTCAGCCTCTCCTCCTGCCCCACAGCCCCTGGGCTCAGCTTCAGCCTCTCCTCCTGCCCCTGGGCTCAGCTTCAGCCTCTGCTCCTGCCCCTGGGCTCAGCTTCAGCCTCTGCTCCTGCCCCTGGGCTCACAGCTTCAACCTCTCCTCCTGCCCCAGAGCCCCTGGGCTCAGCTTCAGCCTCTGCTCCTGCCCCAGAGCTCCTGGGCTCAGCTTCAGCCTCTGCTCCTGCCCCAGAGCTCCTGGGCTCACAGCTTCAGCCTCCCCTCCTGCCCCTGGGCTCACAGCTCCAGCCTCTCCTCCTGTCCCAGAGACCCTGGGCTCAGCTTCAGCCTCTCCTCCTGCCCCTGGGCTCAGCTTCAGCCTCTGCTCCTGCCCCTGGGCTCAGCTTCAGCCTCTCCTCCTGCCCCTGGGCTCACAGCTTCAGCCTCTCCTCCTGCCCCACACCCCTCAGAGTCACGGGACACACACTGGGACATTCCACAAAGTGACAAATTCAGGGAACTTGCAGTAGTGAGGGTGAGGAGGTTCCACCTGCTCTGCCTGATGGTCACCACCCCAAATGTCAACAGTTCATGGAATCCCAGAATGGTTGGGTGGAAAGGACCTTCAAAATATCTCATTCTGCCCCCTGCCATGGGCAAGGACACCTTCCACTATCCCCAGGTGCTCCAGCCTGGCCTTGGGCACTGCCAGGGATCCAGGGGCAGCCACAGCTGCTCTGGGCACCCTGTGCCAGACCTGCCCACCCTCCCAGGGAACAATTCCTTCCCAATATCCCATCTGACCCTGCCCTCTGGCAATTTAAAACCATTCCTACTTGCCCTGTCACTAGGTTCCCATATAAAAGTCCCTCTCCCTCCTTTCCATGAGCCTCCTGAAAGTACTGGAAGGCAGCAATTTCTCATGTTTTCCATTTGGTTTCTATTCCAAACCATTCTTTGAAGTTTTTGTTATCAGTTGCTGTTGGACATTCAGAGCAGCACAGGGTGTATTTTAAGGAAATTTCTTTAGTTTCCAGCACAGCTCCAGGCAGTGCCCAGGTCAAGGCATGCTTCCTCAGGAAAACAACAATTTGGCTGTGACTGAATTTTCCTAAGATCAGCATCTAAAACACTGCTGAGGCAGCAAAGTTACAAATTTACATTCTGGTCTTCAGTGGAAAAAAAAAAAATGAAACCTTCACTTATTCTGAACTAGTGGGGATTTATTTCAGGGTGGTTCCTCCTCTTCAATACTAAGAAAATCCAGCAGAGTCAACATATAACTTGGTATATTATTCAATATAGCTAAAGAGGAGATTAAAAAACCCCACATCAGAAGGAATTGCTGAAAGCTGATTAAGAAAAAATTCCCAACAGGAAGCCTGGAAAGTCTGTGCTTTTGGCAGAGCTCTGGATGCATTCCAAGTGTTTGCCTTCAGCTCATTCTGTGACTCAGAATGAAAGCCATTAAGAGAAGCACAGTTCTCAAAGGCCTCAAATCTAATAATTATCTTATTCTTTCCTTCCATTAGAAGGGAAGTGGACAAAAAGGAGAGCCCTCACTCCCCCCAGGGCAGCAGGCAGTGAAGCACTAACATTGTTTTCCTTGTACAAGTAAGAAAGCACCGGAATCCGCCCTCGGCTCCTGAACCTTGAACTTCCCATCACCACGGCCTTGGTGGCAGCTCGAGGCACCACGATCTCAGGAGGGTAGGTGCTGCAAACCTGAGGGAGAACAGAGCAAAAAAACCACATATTGCTCCTGAGCACTTCAAAATTCACGAAAAATTCATCTTTAGCTTATTAGGTTATGAGGTGTTCAGGAAAACAATGCAGGAAACAATCAACGCTGCAGCTGAACCTAAAAACTGGACACAAAGCAGCTTCAAATAAGTTCTTTAAATGCAGAAATGTCATGGAAGTTTCTAAATGAGATTTACAGAATGGGTTGGGTTGGAAGGGACATTAAAGCCATCCCACACCCTGCCATGGACAGCTTCCACTGTGCTCCAAGCCCCATCCAGCCTGGCCTTGGACACTGCCAGAGATCCAGGGGCAGCCACAGCTGCTCTGGGAATTCTATTCCAGAGCCTGCCCACCCTCACAGGCAAGAACTCCTTTCCATTCTTTTTCTAAAAAAGAAATTAACACTATTTAAAAAGTTCTCTCTAAATGTTATGTAACTTGGAAGTCACTTCCAGCACTCAGGTGGAATCCTCAGAGAGCAGCTTCATCCTTTCTCCTCAAACAAGCACAGTCTGTGCAGCATGGACTTCAAAGATAAGCTGCTCTCCAAGCCTGGCTTTACATCAGGCTTGACAACTCCAAAACAGGCTGGAAACTGTGAGGAAACTCTAAAGCACTTGAGAGTTCCACTGCAGCAAGCAAAGCCTCTGGGTGATTGCTGATTTTGAGAGGCCACAGCAGTTCTGGAAACAGCACCTCTCACATCAGAGCTCAATTCAGGCCCCACAGGCACAGGCAGGTAAAACTGGCAGCCAGCCACCTCTGACAGCACAGGCTTGTATTTCTTCAATCCAGAGCTTAAAGTAAAGAAAGTTACCAGGGAAGGAGACTCAGGGTTATGAATATGTTGGTGTCTCCCTTGAAGTTGCTTGCCTTGCTTTTCAACAGCCAGGTCTGACTGCACAGAGCCCCAGAGGAAATAAAAAGGGAAATAATGTGGAGCAGGATTTTGAACAAGCTTGCTGACAAATGCTTTTGTTTCATGTTGTTTAGATCCAAGTTGGCCTTTCAGGGAAAATAACAGCAGCAGGCAGCTCAGACTGAAATGACAGAGGGCCCTTAGGTAGTAGAAGATCCAACTGAGAAAGCAAAAAAGGCTCTGTTTTCCACTGCTGTTTTCCCTTCCTCCCTTCCCTAGTCCCTCTCCACTCTGCCTCATTTCCCACCAACCCAAACTGCTGCCATTTCCTTCCCTCCTCCACATCTGTCACCAGCCAGGTGGGACAGGCTTGGAAATACCAAAAGCAGCTCAGAGTACTTGAGGCTTTGCCTAACAGATGGGCTGACATTTCTGCAGAAAAACAAGGCTCTGCTCCCTTGCCAGGGGGATCAAACACAACAAGGCGACTCTCCTGGAGCATCAGCTGCAACTCCCCATCAAGATGATGTGCTTGAGAGAGCTCCTTCCTCCCCAGAGGCAGTGCAGGGCTGTCATTAATAACAAGGAGACAGGGCAGGAATGGCTCCTTGGGCAGGAATTACCTCATAGTCCTTGTTAATATCTGTGATCTCCCAGCAGTCGTTGGGGATCCCCATGCGCTGATAATCCAGTTTCAGATCTATCAGCTTCCAGCCCATCTCCCGGCTCTCTTTGGACATTTTGGGGTTGTAAGAGAAAGCATAAAGTTCTTCAGGTTTCACTGGGAAGGGGAAAGAAAAAAAATCAACAAGTTAGAGATGCAAAGATATCCAGGGAGGCCAAAACTTCTGGAGATCAATGACTGAGTGCTACAGAGGAGCATTCAAAGTATTTAAGACTTCTCAACTTTTATAGATTTTTGGTTTGGGATAGTACCAAGTGCTGAAATTCATCCTGAAATCCTGAGGAATTTCCAATACTCAGTTCCCCAATGCAGGGAGATACATTAATTCTAACAAAGTGTTTTAGCCCAAGTTGGAAGAAGTAATTTTTCCTAAACTAATGATTTCCTCCTGAATTCACTGCAGTAAGCATGTTAGATGGGATTTATATCATCACCATTAAAACCTGGACTAAAAAATCTGTTTTCTGTGGAGAGTTCATACAACAGCCCCTGCACACCTGTAAGATCATTGCTCAGCAACAAATTCTGAGACTGGAAGACGTGAGGGGTGTCTGGAATATTGCTGTCTGCCAAACAAAGGCTTCAGGCTGGCTCTGACAAGTGCCCATTTACCATCCCAACCTCCTTCCCTCTCTTCATAAAATGCAAATCCAACCAATAACTCATCCAGGTGATTCCCAAGGCAGCTCCAGAGACAGAGGGAAACCTGTCAGAGGCTGATAAAGCAGCTGGGTACCGAGCAGGTAACCCAGAGCTGTCCATCACATGTGTGCAAATAACCAGCAATGATGTGCTCTGCCAAAAAATCCATGAAGGGAGCACACTCAGACATCTTAAAACAACAAAAATGTGCTGTTAAGAAACAAGAAGCAGAAGAAAAGAAAGAGCTACAGCATTTACACAGTGAAGTAGAGACCAAAGGAAACTGGTGTGAGCCCCTGCAGTGACACCTCCCACACATCAAGCACTACCCAGACCTCTAATTTTCAAACCTCAAAAACCAGTGACAGCTTTTAAACATAACACCACAAACCTGCCAGCTACAGCATCAGAGGCAGAACTTCAGAACTAAAATAACTCCAAAGAGCACAAGGGGGGTGCTGGGAGTAGACACAGCCCTTAATATCAAATTAAAGAACATCTAAACTGGGCAAAGCCCATTTCTCCTACAGGATATTCAGCCCAGCCCTGGTGCCATTAATTCCCCTCCCTCAACCTGGTGACACCATCACAAATTGCAACTACAAATGACATCCTTGTAATAACACAACTCCAAAATGGGTTCCAGCATCCCAAAAGCAGAGGGTGCCAGAGGCAGAAGCCAGGTAGGAGCTCAGTGGAATGCTGTCCTGCAAGAAAAGCCTGAAGATTCATCCATGCTGGAATAAAAAGCTGGATCCAGAAGAGAGCACAGGGGTTTGAGGGTGTCTGGGTCACACTGCAAGAGTGACTCCAAGTCAGGGCAGGGTGAAGCAGAGGCTTCTCTGAGCAAACACTGCAGAGCAGCCTAACCACACTGCTGAAACACAGCCAAGATGCCAAACTGTGGGATTTGGGAATTCTGTGAATGCCTGGATCAGCTGCAAAGGGCAGAACTGCACACAGCCACCAGCTGGGTGACACAAGGGACTGGCAGTGCCCAGGTCAGGGATATGAACTTTGCACAGCTCTCCAGAAGTTCCTCATGGGAGACCACGTCACTCCCACTGCCAGAGAGTGACAAAATCACAGAGAGGTGATCAGCCCATCCAGTGCCACCCCTGCAGGGACACCTTCCACTGTCCCAGGCTGTCCAAGCCCCAGTGTCCAGCCTGGCCTTGGGCACTGCCAGGGATCCAGGGGCAGCCACAGCTGCTCAGGGCACCTGTGCCAGGGCCTGCCCACCCCCAGAGGGAAGGATTCCTGCCCAACCCCCCCAGCCAACCCTGCTGTGTCAGTGTGAATCCATCCCCCCTTGTCCTGTCACTCCAGGCTCCTGTAAACAATCTCTCTCCATCCTCCTTGGACTGTGTTTGGTTTGGAAGCAATGTCTGCTCCACAGAGCTCAGCCCCTGAGCCCTGCCACTGTCCCTGGATGCCAATTCTGACCCCACTCCTCCCTCCCAAAGCAGCAGAGCTTTCCCAGGGCTCAGCTTGGAGCATTGCAGACATTCCCAGCACACATTCCCAAGCTCCCAAGCCCTGCACCTGGCTGGGAGAGCTTGAGCAGGGAGGTGAACACGTCGTGGCAGTCCCTCTCCTGCCCAATGACAAAGTGAGCCACGTGGAAGTTCTTGCAGTGGATGAGCAGGGGGTACCCAGCCGTGGTCAGGGGCAGCTTCTCCACGCTGGAGATGTGGTGGTGCAGGATCTGCAGAAAAGGGAATAAACATCATTTGTCACTGATAAAGCTGTGAGCAGTGCAAGCAGATAGGAAACCTCTGTAATACAATCAGCTGTTTGTGCTTCCTGCAACTAAAGAGCAGCAGGAAATGGGTTTATTTGTGACATCAAACCTAAACTGCACCCAAAACCCAGGGAACTAAAGCAGGACTGAAAAACCACAGAGTTACATAAATTGCTTTCGGAGACAGATGTGCAGCTCAGTTTACCTGATGCACTTTGCTTTGCTTTCACTTCCACATGAAATACATTCTGTCATTCCCATTTCACCTTAGAATTAACAAAACAGGCTCATTTCAGGCTAAGTCTGCACTTCTAAAAGCTGCAAATTCACGTTTAGTGGTCTTGTATATTGAGTTTTAAACAGGAAATTACATTAGTTTTCTACATTCCTTGAACTGACACTAATTCCTTAAGTGAACTTTATCAAGTCACGTCACCATTGCGCTCATTTCCTTCCAAACCAGCTGTTCTGGGAAGCATTTGGGATCAAAATTCTCTAAAAGACTGCTATGGCTCTGGAATTCCCAAACTTGCTCATTCTGGAAACGAGAGCATTAAATCCCAGGACAAAGGGGAATGGCTGCCACTGCCAGAGGGCAGGGATGGATGGGATGTTGGGAATTATGAACTGTTCCCTGGGAGGGTGGGGAGGTGCCCAGAGCAGCTGGGGCTGCCCCTGGATCCCTGGAAGTTCCAAGGCCAGGCTGGACGTTGGGGCTTGGAGCAGCCTGGGATGGTGGGAGGTGTCCCTGCAGGGGGGAAAAGGGATAATCCTTCAACTCTCTCCCCACCAATCCACCCTGTGACCTGAAGCAGCTTTCCCAGGTGTGTTTGCAGGCCAGCATACCCATGTTTCCTTCCTGACTTCAGCAGAGGTATCCACGTAGATGAGGTGTGTGGCTGTCAGGTACAGGGTCCCGCTCGCCGCCTTCCTGCTGGCGTAGCGATCCAGCAGCTTCACGTTTTCCACCTGCAGCAGGAGCACAGCGTGAGAACAGCACAGAATCCAGGACTGCTGAGGCTGGAAAAGCCCTCTGGGATCATGGAGCTCAGCCTGTGCCCAATTCCCACCTTGTCACCCAGCACACATCCGCTTCTTCCTCAGACACCCCTGGGACTGGGACTCCAAACCTTTCTGGAAGCCCCTTCCAAGGGGAAATTCCTCCAAGTCCAGCTCTGATGGAAGCACTGCCTGAACACCCATTGAGCTCCATTCTTTCAACTTCTAATACACAGCTCATGAAGCAAGACAGAAAAACACAAGGTCTTTCCTTCCAAACCAGCTGTTCTGGGAAGCATTTGGGATCAAAATGCTCTAAAAGACCGCTATGGCTCTGGAATTCCCAAACTTGCTCATTCTGGAAATGAGAGCATTAAATTCCAGGACAAAGGGGAATGGCTGCCACTGCCAGAGGGCAGGGATGGATGGGATGTTGGGAATTAGGAACTGTTCCCTGGGAGGGTGGCTATGCTGGCCTGCAAACACACCTGGGAAAGCTGCTTCAGGTCACAGGGTGGATTGGTGGGGAGAGAATTGAAGGATTGTTCCCTGCAACACCAAGCCAGCCTTGCACCATAAACTCAAATTATTTCTCCATGAATTAAAGCCATGAAGGTTAAGCAAACAGCCGTGGTTCAACACCAGCAAACCCTAACAAGATTACTGGATTTGCAGCCAAGATGATCCCAGTTTGTTACTGCGTGAGGCTGCAGAAATAACAAGCCAAAGAACTGCAAAGGGAAGACTTGCCTGTGCTCAGGGTGATCAACATGTTGCTCTGAAAGGAACAGCCCTCTCCAGTCTGACTTCCCACTGCTCATTCCCTGTTAGTAGCTACTTCTTGTAACTCGCTTCCTGGCCTCCAAGTGTATTTCATAAACCACACCAAGCTAATTAACAAAAAACAGCTTTAAAGAACTCAGCACAGACATAATAAAATATGTTACAGCACTGGATTGATTTTCTCCTGGCCTATTTGCCGCCTAATGAACGTAGATGGAATTTTTCTTTCGCCATTAAGCAGAAATAATAGGAAAAAATAATTGGATGGACAATGAAAACAAATGTTTTAGCAGTAAATGATAGATCAGTTCTGGGTATTGAATGTGCAAGCTTCCATATGTCTCAAGTGCAAATGGAAAATCTCAGCAAATAAATTGGAGAGCTGAGGCCTGGGCTCGGTGTCCTATTAGAAGGTTTATTTTTCAGCAGATATAACTATCAAATGCAATATTGCCCTTTTCAGGGCAGTACAGACATGCAGCACCAGCAGAGCACCTCAGAGCAGGGGGTGAGGAGCATCCCCAAACTAACGTCCTACAGAATAAAACGAGTAACAATAACCTTAATTGCAGTGAAGGAGAAAATTAAATTATTAACTGCTGCTTGAATAAATGCAATTCCTTTTAGCACAGCATTCCCGGAGCTCATGTTTGACTTAATTCAATGGAAGAAAAAAAAAAACAAAAAGAAAAGCACCCTTTGATTCCCTCCTTGGGACTGGGAGGAATCTCCGCGCTTTGACAGAAAGGAAACATTCCGGAATCACCCCCAAACCACCTCAACCAAAGCGGGGCTCTGCCCAGCACTGCAGCCCCCTCCCCACAGAGCGCCGGAGCCACCAACACGGGGGACCGCGGCTGTGCCCCCCACCCGCAGCCCCGAGGGCCGTTCCGCGGCGGGGGAATGAAGGGAGCGGAGGCGGCGGCGGCGGGGAGCGGCCCGGGGCCGCGGGCGGAGGGCGGCGGGGTTACCTTGGGGGTGCTGATGTGCTCCATGGCCGCCCGGCCCCGCCGTGAGGGGCCGCCCCGCCGCCATCAGGGCGCGCGCGCCCCGCCCCGCCCGGCCCCGCCCGCCTCGCGAGAGCCGCGCGCCAGCGCCGCCATCTCGGCTGAGGGCAGCGCTGAGGGCAGAGCCCGCCCGGGGAGCGGGGAATGGGCTCGGGGAGCAGGGGATGGACCTGGAGAGCGGGGAGTGGGCCCAGAGAGCACGGGATGCGCCCCGACCTGCTGCCCCGAGTCCTCGGGACGCGGCCGGAGCCCTTAGGATGTGCCCGGAACCCAGGATATGCCCAGAGCTCTTACGATGTGCCCAGATCCCCCACGATATGCCTGGAGCTCCCGAGCTGTGCCCGGAGCCCTCGGGATGTGCCCGGAGCTCCCGGGACGTGCCCGGAGCCCCCGGGATGTCCCTGGAACTCCCGGGCTGTGCCCAGAGTCCCCAGGATGTGCCCGGAGCTCCCGTGATGTGCCTGGAACTCCCGAGCTGTGCCCAGAGCCCCCGGGATATGCCCGGATCTCGGGATGTGCCCGGAGCCCCCGGGACCCTCCTCATCCTCCCCTCCATCCTGCTGCAGTCCCACTCTCTCCCCGTGTCTTTTCCCCTCCCAGCACCAGCGATCGCGCAGCTCTCAGGGAATATTTCAGGAAAAAACACCTTTTTTTCCCCCCCCTCAAAGCATGCGGCCATCAGCTGTGCCGTCTGGGTGAGCAGCAGGCTGACAGCATCCTCCCCCGGAGAAAGGGGTTGGAGGCACATTTGTCACTTTAACACTTGTCACACTTCCCACAGCCAGTGACACCTGTTGGTCCTGTTTGCCGTGTGTTTGAAATTCCAAGCACGGTGCTGTGTCCCGTGGGTGCCCAGCCCGAGGAACTGCTGGAATTGCTGTTCACTGCTGGTGTCTCACAGCCCCAAGGGCAGCAGCTCCCAGGCGTTTGTTCCAAGCCAAACCTTGAATTGCCGAAAAATTCCCTTCAGGAGCCTCAGAATGTATTGGTTTTAAATGTTAGTGACTTTGTAGCGAGCCTGAAAATTTACAGATTTTAATTATTGGTGATCTTGTATCGAGCATGAGAATTGACAGCTTTTAATTACAGCAAAATCAGAATCCCAGACTGGTTTGGGTTGGAAGGGACATTAAAGCTCATCCAGTTCCATTCCCTGCCATGGGCTGGGACACCTTCCATGGCTGTTATTCCATATTGTATAATTTCTACCGCTCGTACAAACCCACACAGCCTGAGATCAAGGCAAGAAGAAACACACGGGCTGTAATTCCCTGTCATTCCCGGTGCGGAGCAGCACAGGCTCCTCCTCTGCAATTAGTGGGGGCAGCGCTCGTTAATTAAGGCTTTGTGTTTGTGCTCCACGTGATCCAAAGTCGTTTTTCCTCCCGGTAGCTTCTCCTGGGGTTTGCAGAAGGATGAGCGTGGTTTTTAAAGTTAATAATAAACGGGGTGGGCATCACTTAGGGGACTTTGCAGCACTGCACAAAATGTACCTGTGGAATAGCAATGCAGCTTCCTCCTCTTCCCTAAGCAAAGTGCAAAAACAAGACAAAAATAAAAAATGAGGGAAGAAATAAGGATGTGGAGACGAGGAACGCTGAAGGAACAGCTGCATTGCTCAGCCAGGCACTGCCACCCTCACAGCTTCTCCCCACACTTGTGCCACGGGGATCAGTTTGAGTGGGAATCTCAGGGAATAAGGAGAGCTGACTTCTTCCAGAGAGCTTTTCCCAAGTCACAGATGGGTTGTGCCCATCTTCTGTCTGAAATCTGCATTTATGGAGCCTGAGGAGATGAGGCAAAGATGTCAGAAGAAAATAAACAGAGAACTAGGCCACGGTGTGAAGCTTAGAAAATGCACTTTGGGTACATCTGAAGAAGCTGAATGCATAAAAACCTACCCAGATCAGAGATGAATTGGACTTAAAGGGGCAATTGTACCTCTCCTCCAGGGGGAAATTTTGGGAAGGTTTGGGAAGGTTTGGGATGGGATGGAAAGGGAAAGGGAAAGGGAAAGGGAAAGGAAGGGAAAGGGAAAGGAAGACTGGCACAATGCTGGACATGTCCTGTCCAAGGCCACCACGGCAATGTCCCATCCTTGACTGAACTGCTGAGCACTGCCCACAGCATCTTCAGGATACCCATTTTTTAATGTCATTTGAAGTCACATTTATTCCAGAATTTCCCCTGTGCTACAGGAATCTGTAACTCTTTTGGTCTTGCTCTGAGTTCCCTACATTGGCATTGATTCTGCAATTCACTCTCACCCTGCTGGACAGGCTTTGTGCTGTGAAAATTTAGAAAAGTGATTTTCTAAATTTATTTTGCAATTTGCAGATCAGTTTGAAGTTCCTTAGTTTACAGGAACAAGCAAGCTAAATTGTAGGTCTGGTCTGTTCCCCACCAAGCAATTCCTGTAATCTCATTTTTATTACTCACTCCCCACTTAGGAAGTGTTTAACAGGCAGATAAAATCTAACACAATAAATCCCTATCAACAAAACAGCGAAATCTTGTGTGATGCAGATGAAAATGACATTCTGGGGGGAGATGTTTGAGAAAAGAACAATTTCTTGTGCTATTTTTACTGCGAGAAGGTGGGAGGGGGCATTACCAGGCACCCACACTGAGTGGCAGAGGGGCTGTTGCAAAGCCTTGTGTACAAGTGTCATCAAGAGAATGCTGCCAAAAATACCCTGAGAGGATGAGTTTAGACACAATTCCACCCCCAGCACCTGCCCAAACACTGGGTGCCATAATTTGGGAGGCAGAGAGCCCAAGGAATGTGCAGAGGGTGCCAAGGGCAGCTGAAACACCGCAGGAATTCAGCCTTTGGAGTTTGTTTTCCTCACTTGAGGGATAGTCAAGAAAGAGCTCTCTCAAAAAGAGCCTCAGGGAGAACAGATCCTGCCTGTATTTTAGAATTTTGACTGTCACAAATAGGTTGTGAAGTATCTTCCCAGAGAGGAGAAACACACAAGGAGCTTAATCCAGGGAATGTGAGGCTGCTGAGAGGAACAAAGCAGAGCTGGGCAGGGGCTCCTGTGGACTTCAACCCTTGGGACTCTCCTTATCCCCAGGCGATTTTTAAGTGAGTTTTGCTCTCCTGAGCTGGTGTCAGGGTCCTTGTGAGGAATTACACATCTCTGTGTAAACTGGGGTAGGGAAGGTGTCCCTGCCAGGGAGGGGCTGGATGAGCTTTGAGGTCTCTCCCAGCCCAAACCAGTCTGGGATTCTGGGATTATAATTACAGCCTGTGCTGACAGACCTGAAATGATGCAACTGAAGGTTTTGAAAGTACCTCATGGAAAATAATCTCTGCTGTTCCTTCCACCTTTTCCTGCTGCCATCCCTGGACAGTGATGATGTTAGTGCCACCACTCTGGGGCAGTGCAGTGGTTCTGGGGTTGGATTTCCATGCCATGGGATATCCAGGGACCTGCTGGACTGAACACAATCAACTCATCCCTTGTGCTGCTGAAGGAGCCCCACAGGTGCTGCCTCTGAGCTGCTCCTGCTGCAGTAACAACCAATCCCAGCCCTGCTCTCCCTTCCAGAGGTTTTCCAGCAGGCAGGGGCTGTGATTGCAGCAGCCTTGGCACTCAGCATGCAGGGCCCACCCTCTCCTCCCCTCAATTCCCTACAATCAGGTGGAGCAATCAGGTGTCCTGGGGATTTTTAGCCTCGCTGGTTGTGTTGCTGTGCCTTGGATTAATGACCTGCTCCCCACGCTGTGCTGGGGCTCTGGGACAGCCCCCACCCTGCTCCCAGGCAGGAGATGGCATTAATTAAAGCATCACTTGCCGAGATGGAAAATCACTGAGGGGCTCTGAGGGAAGCAAAGGTTTGGTAGAGTTGGTGTTTTTTTCCCTTCACAGTTGCTGTGGCTGGATGGCTTTAATGGAAATAAGCTAAAATGTCATCTTAGTGGGTGTGATGGAATCACCTGACACTTGTGTCCTCTTCCAGCAGAGTCCAGGAAGGGAAGTGAAGAACACAGAGTTTCACTGTCACTCTTGGGGCTGAACTGGATGTATGAACAAACAGCCCACACAAGGAACTTCCTTCTCTGTTCCAGTGAGCAGCCAGGAGCAGGTTGTGATGATTCTCAGTTTCAAAATTATTCTACAAGAATCTTCTTGTTTATTGTCTTGCAATTTGAGCTGCACTTCTTGTTTTTAACAGTCTAATAATTCAGGGGCATGGTTTGCCCTCCTGAGTGGGAACAGCCTCCTGAGCATCCCAAGACACACTCAGAGAAATTCTCCTTGCTCTGAAGCTGAGCAAACAGCCGTCAGCCTGCCTTTCCCAAGGAGACAGCTTCCTGAGAACTCCCTGGCATGAGCATCCACAGGCTGGGAGCGGGAGGAGGGCTGGGCAAGGCCAGAGCAGATGTGTTTACAGCTCCAGACAAATCTCAGGCAGTGCAGCGTGTCTGTCACTGCTGCACAGCACAGCCCATCATTCTCCACCCTCCTGGATCCCCCAGGACAGAGCTGCTCTCCTCACCCCGCTGCCAGGTGCCAAAGTTGTCTCCTGGAACTCTTCTGTGCCAGCTCCCATTGCACACTGGGCTCCCAGCTGGATTTAAGCCCTGCATGGATGGATGAGCCAATGACAGAGCTGGGAATTACTGTCTTCCCCTTGGCACTGTGCTGAATTTGGTGCCTTCTGTCTGCCACTGACACCTCAAAAAACCCCAGATCTTGTTGAACCAGCTCTAGAGCAGAGCAGGTGCCCTGTGAGGGTCTGATCTTCCTCCAGTGCAAGACCTGATCTACAAACTCAAGCGATCCATTCCCGAGACTGAATGGAATTTCCTCTGCAATCCAAACATGTTCCAGGGTCTTAAACTCTTTGTTCCAGCACACAAAGCTCTGACCCAGTCAAGCTTGTTAGCAGTGGCAAATTTATTCCTAACTGCTTTTCTTTGATGCAATGGAGTTGTTCTGAGGCATCAATCCCTGGTGACAATGGGTGGATTATCTGTCTCCCAGCAGGACACCGAAACCTATCCCAGGGAATTGGGATGTGGGCTCGGGAGAGCTGTGGAAAACGTGCCAAGAACTGCATCATCCAGGAAGGAGAGCAGCCATGGCACGGGAATGCAACATGGTGTGAGGATGTTCATGGCATCTGCAGAGCTGAGCTGGTGTTTGGCAAGTGCCAGAGAGGGGTAGAATTCAGGATTGGAGCCAGACTCCAGTTTTACTTGGCTGCAGACAGAGTCTCCTCTGGGCTTTTCCCCTGTCATCCTTAGGAAATTGTTTTTCCCTTTGTAATGAAGCTCAGATTTCAGGATCTCTGCATGTCTCTGTGTGCAGGATATTTCAGTGAGAAAATTGGCTCGACCTTTTCCTCAGGCCCAGCTTTCATTCCTAGGTAAACAGAGGGGCTTTGGGGCAGAGCTTCTTGTTAGACAGCAAATTAAGGAGAGGTGTCCCTGGGGCTTGCAGTGGGAAAAATACTTGAGGATTCAGGATGCTGTTCTCTCCAAGTGCCTCCTTCTCCATCTTGTGCCAATCTGTGGGTCTGACTCTCTTGTTTAATTACAGTTCTAATCATCTTACTCATGCCTCATTTCTCACTGTAAATAAAAGGAATTATAGGCTGCATTTCCCTTTTTTCTTCCAAGTGGCTGAGTAAATGTGCCCCTTTTTGAGAAGTGACCGATGATTTTATTGTGAAATTGTGCTCAGCCGGTACACATGGCTGGGCTGAGTCAGCCCAGGGTCAGGGGAGCACCAGGGGGACACAGGGACAAGTGCAGGGTGTGTCACCAGCAGCGTGGGGAGGACTCAGGCTCTGGGTGAGAAAGGACAGCGAGGTGACTTTGTCCTTAGCCAGGAAAACCAAACACACTCTGCTGAAATTTGTGGCTTTATCCACAGGTACAAAGGCAGATTCAAGGGAAGGCAAAACTGAACGTGGGTGTTTCTCCTGATCAGCCCACTCACCCCTGATCCCAAGGGTTTCCCTGATCTTTCCAGAGTCAGCTGCCCTGTTCCAGAGGGGCAGAGTGCTTTCTTAGGTTCCATTTCCCATCTGGAATACCATCCCAGAACTTCCATGCTACCTCTGCTCCCTGCTGACAGGGTCAATTAATGGAAGTATGATAATTACCTCCACTAAAGGCTGGGAAATGCAGGAGGAAGGAAAGTTGCCACAAGATGAGCTGTGCTTCTGTGCCTCACAGCCCTAAAGCTGACATCCCCTTCAGGAAATCCATTATTGCCTTGAGTGTGAACAATTCCTCACCCTCCTTGTGCTCTCCTATTTCACCTTTCTTTTCTAACATGCACATTTGTGGGTTATATTGATTGCTTTTGGCTGTGAGACTCAAACCAGAGCAGTTTTAAAGACAGAGAAGAAGAACATCAAGCCTTAAACAGGCAGCCCAGCCATCCATCAGTGTGTCCTAGAGCCAGTTTAATGTGCCCCAGTGGGAGCTGCCACCCCCTCTCCAAGGCCATCAGCTGGGACAGCAGTGGCTTCACCAAGAACCAAGATTTGATTGCAATTTGGGAGTCTATAAACAAAAAAAGCCTGGCTGGGGAGCTCATGCCAAGCAGTGATTTCTGTCAGTCCCCGTGTGACTCAAACTCCATCCATCACCCCCAGAGCAGGAGCACAGCACCCCGAGGGGCAGGGAGGATGTTCTGCCACATCCCCTTGGTTTGAAGCTTTTTTTTTTTTATTATTTATGAGGATTTTATGAGGATTTTTCTTTCTGGAACCAACTCTCCTGTGCCATGGCCAAGGAAAGCTGTGTGCAGAGCACCAGCTCCCTGATCCTGGGGCAGCCACATCTCCAGAGGCTGCTGGAGCTGTTGGGGAGGGCATGAGGTGGGGTCAGTCCTTTGTCCCTGTAACAAGTGACAGCACAAGGGGAAACACCCTCAGGGTTCAACAGGGCAGGGTTAGATGGGTCACTGGGGGAAATTCCTTCCTGGAAAGGGCTGCCCTGGGCAGTGTTGGAGTGCCCATCCCTGGAGGATTTAAAAGCTGTGTGGATGTGGCACTGGGGGACCTGGCAGTGCTGGGGGATGTTGGACTCGATGTTCTCAGAGAGCTTTTCCAACCTGAACAATTCTGTGCCTCTCTAAGTTCAGTTCCAGCTCCTGAGTTAAGGAGCAGCTGGCAGAGCCCAGGTTTGCCACAGCTGCTGGGGGTGCCAGGAATGCCACGAGTGGTCCCAGAGTGTGCTCAGGGTTCTCTGTGCCAGGGCAGGGCAGGGACTGCCCACACGGCTCTGCAGACTCACCCAGTGCCAGGGCTCCCAGTGCCTGAGCCAGCATCACCAGCCCTTCCTGGCATCACCCTCCTATGGGGACAGTGCCACTCACTCCAGTGACACTTGTGCAGCTGGGAAATGCCAGCCAGATGAGACTCAGGCTCATTCCTGTATCACATCTGCCTGCCCCCAGCACATGAAGGCTGCCTCATTAGTCCTGCAGTCCTGCCTGTCCCTGTCCCTGTCCCTGTCCCTGTCCCTGTCCCCCAGCCTCTCACTGCTGCAGGTGATTCCTGCCTGACATTGCAGCAGAGCTCAGGGATTGGTTACAGCACCAAAGGGGAGCTCTCTAAAATAAATGGGGAAATAAAATCCCATCCCAGAGCTCCAGCTCCATTATGTATAAATCCCCATCCCAGCACAGACAGACTCACCCCATGGATATTTCTCCATGCTCAGCCCTTTGATTAGAATTAAAGATTTCCAGACCAAACACCACCCTTCATTTCAAATGTTCAACCTTGCCACTGTCAGGGGATGTTTCAATGGGAACAGGATCTGAAAACGAGGGAATTTCACTTCTGGGTTTGCAGCTGAAATTCCTGTCACCCACAGGTTGGTATCAGGCAAGGCCAAACAAGCTCCAGCCTGGTGGTTTCTCACCTTGGTCTTTCTAGAGGGCTGGTAGGAGAAAAAGGAGTAAATTTGCCATTGCTGGGACAGGTAAAAATACATGAACAGAGAAGGACGAATTATTTTTATCTTCTCTGTCAAAGAAATGAGAGATTTTAGGCCAAACCTTCAGCTGATAATTTATCAAGTTGAAAAGTTTTATTTCACGTGAGGAACTGCCCTTTCAATTTTCCCTTTGCTTGGGGAAAGCAAAGGGGTTTGTTCTGGGCTTGGCAGTGCTGGGGGAACAGACTCCATGGTCTGGGAGGGCTTTTCCAGCCTTGTGGTTCTGGGAAAGCCTTCCAAAGGTCTTGGTGGTGGTTTAGAATGCAGAGAGGTCCTTTACAAGCTGTGCACTCTGAGAACACCTGGGGGTGGATCCAGATGGAGAATGGGGCTGGACCCGGCTGTTCCCCTGGAAAACCTCGGTGCCAGTGCTGGGGCTTTGTGTCCAGCCCTCCTGAGCTCTGCCAAGGCTCAACACCTCCCCTTCCAGGGAGGGAGCTGAAAATAAAAGCCGATTTTCTCATCTCTGTGCATTCCCCCGTGCTCAGGAGCACTGGGAGCTCTGAAATCTGTGTTTCCCAGTGCCTGGCACCCTCTGGTGTCAGAGGGCTCTCAGGGAGCGTTTCATTGCTCAGGCACCAGGGCAGAGCTGGGCTCTTGGAGAGGAGTTTCTTTTAGCACTGCCTGAACCTGTCCTGGAGCCCTTGGAATTGTGGTGGGTCTTGGCAAGATCCCGGGACCAGCAAGGGCTGATCTCTGCTGGGAGCGTGGCAGAGCCTCCCTGCACTGGTGAAATCAGAGGCAAATCCCAGTGAAAGTGGAGGGTCACAAATTAAAGATCCCAGATCTTCACCTCCCTTTGGCTCTGCTTATTGAAGCTCATCAGTGTTAGTTTTAGCAGATTTAAAGTTTTGGTGATTTAATGATCAATGTAACAACAGGAGCCTGTGAAAAACCTGAACTGGTGCTGGCTAAAAGTGGGCATTCCATCAGGGAACACTTCAGTTCCTGGAATGTTCCCTGACACAATTCAGGGATCTGAGCTAACCCCTCAGGCGGCAGGAGAGAGAAAGGCCACAGCCCTGAACGTGGCAGAGACCTCAAAGCCACATTTTAAACCCTCTCCTCCCTTTCTGATTATTCTGCATTCTTATCAGAGACCAGGGAAGGGCTTTGAGCAGGGGAATAAAGAAACACATGAGAACTGCTCAATGACTTCTTTGGGGATTCAGTCCTTATCTCTGAGCCAGCTGGGGAGAATAAAACACTTTTCTTGGCTTTAGATGAAAATTAAAACATCACTTATAGTAGTAATCATCAAGCTGAAAGAGGCTCAGAGGCTGAGGTTTGGCTCTGATTGAGTATCCTTAAATACCAGTGCTCTGAGCCTCTTGGTTAATAGGACAGGAAGGACAATTCAGTTTTCCAACATT
Organism: Melospiza melodia melodia; assembly: GCF_035770615.1. NCBI lineage: Eukaryota > Metazoa > Chordata > Aves > Passeriformes > Passerellidae > Melospiza > Melospiza melodia. The sequence goes on along the minus strand of NC_086209.1, from coordinate 2,195,154 downwards.
TTCTGTTGTTCCCTGGGCATAGGGATACAATGAAATGTGGCCATTTTCCTTCCTTCTCTACTCAAAATCAATCAGATTTTATTTTAATGGCCATGGAGCAAAAATTAAAATACAGTAAAAACACCAAGTGAACGGAACTTTTCTGAATTTCTTCAAATATTTGTGGGCACAGTCTGGTGAACTGTTGGCCTTAAATATTTGCCTTTGCTTAAATTCCAGGTGCTCAGTTGGACTGGACATGCCACAGTTTGTGATTCAGGGACTTCCCAGCTGCTTTTCCTTCCTGAGCTCACTGTTTTGTGTTCACATAGATCTTGTCAGGACATTTGAGATCTCCAGATCCAAATTCATCCCTGGTGAAACTTTGAGGGGAAAGGAGAGAGGGGCACCAGGAAAAGATTTGATCCCTGTGCTATCCCAGGTTTTGTAGCCCGTTGAGTCCTGCTTTTATTCCAGCCTGGGTGATGGGGCTGGAGTGTGGAACAACATCCACATTCCCAGGGGTTGCCCAGACTTTGTTTTGGGAAAATTCAGCACAAGCAGCCTGGAGGGAGGGCTCTGCAGCCTCCTCAAGCCCAGTTTCAAGATTTCATCCCCACAGGCCATTGCACACTGAGTGTTTTATTCAGAATTGCTCTTTGCTGCTTTGTGTATTCTCTGTGTCTGTCCTGCAGCTCTGGGCTCCCAAATCTCCATTTGTGGCACCACCTCATTCCTTGTCTAAAAAAAAAAAAAAAAAGCCATTTAGCAAAGCTTCTCCATTATCCCATCTTCTTTTCTTAACATAACTGTGAAGGATGTGTTCCTGCATGAAATTAGCTGGTAATTTTCTTGTCTTGATTTTCAGTGTTTCAAGTGTTCTTGGGAGCAGCCCTGCCAGACTTCCAGCATATTGTTATGGTTATCACCTTGATAAATATAACCCAGTTCTGTCTGCTCCAACCTCTCTCTGACTCTTCCCTGCTGACATTTTCCTCTCAATAACTTTCTTTTCTTTATTTCCAGCATCTCCACAGCTTTTTCCTCAACCAGTTTCCAAAACCTTCATGATTGCTCTTCACCTTTTGCTCTGAGGTTGCTCATTGCAGTTCCCTGCCAGCCCACAGAAAGCCTCCAGCTTGTTAAAGCTTCAGTGAAATTGGGTTTTTGTGCACTTTCCACTGCCCTGATTGAGAAAAGGTGCCCAGCTCCTCCTCCAGAGCATCTCTGCTGTGCTGGCAGCTGCATCTCACCCTGAGCTCATCCCCAGCCCCTCTGCTCCATCACGAGCTCCTCAGGAAATCATTCCTGGGTTATTTTCCAGCACCTTGCCCAGCTCTCCTGTCTGGCAGGGAATGCACAGCCAGAAATACAAATTAATTTGCTCTTCCCCAGCCTGACAGCTGTGCTCTGGAGAGCCCCAGTGGTGCAGAGAGCACAGCTGGAGCTGTCAGGGTCCCCTCAGAGCTGCAAAGCCAAGCTGTGGCAGCAGCGTTCAACTCTCAGCTCAGCAATCCTGCTGCAGGAAGATTCAGCAGAAAATCATCAGAGCCCAGGGGTCAAAGACTCTAAGACAGAGTAAAAATTCTCCAGAATAGAAATCAATTTTTAAGTAAAAATTACTTTAAGTAAAATGTACATCTTTAAGTCTGTGTAGCCTGACTGCAAAGCCTAAGCTCAAAAGAAACTGCTTCAATGAAAGACAGAGATAAAGAAGACACAAAGTGATAGAGACAGAGAAACTGCTATAAGAGCAAATCAACCTAACCTAAGAATTCTTTCTGATAAAGAAAAACTAGCAGCAAATGTTACAAGAAATTTGTAAAAATAAACATGTATGAACCTACTGTGAAACTGTATGCATATGTATCTGAGGAAAAGATAAAAGAAGTTCCCAGAAGTACACATGTCATTTTAAAAGAACAATTCCCACATATGTCCAGCCCTGTAATAAACATACCAGCTTTACAACTTTCACAAAAATTGTAGAGTTTTGATTATCTCCGCAAAACAACTCGGCCAGTTCAGAGCTGGAGATTTTAAGAGCAGGTTTTCCTGGGAGATTTGCAGCATTTCAGGCTTCTAATCCTTTCAGTTCTGGAGGAGCTGCATCTCAGAAAAGGAAACTTACAGCTGCCTAACCTGAGAAATCTGCAGCCCTGTCTGAGATCCAAAGACGTTGAGGCAGCAGAGATTTGGTTCAGCTCTTCCTGGGTTTGATTTTTGGTTCCACCTGCAATGTTCAGCACCACCTGGGCCAGAGCTTTCCATGGATGTTACCAAAATCCTCTGAAAACACAGGAAAAGATGAGCTTCCCTAACTTTCTAGTGTCTTTTTTATTGACTGCAAGTCAGGCATTACTTTATTCTTGGCTAGGATTTGTGTGTGGCTGATGAAGTCCCAGCCTCCTCAGAGACCCTGATGCAAAACTTTTTTATTTATTTCTACATTTCTAATAAAGAAATGAATGTTCATTGGTTGTAAGTCACATAATTCTCTTCATTAATCAGTATTATTAATAACTAACCCTTTGTTGGTTATTGATTTTTTTTCTCTCTTCAAGCTAGGGTGGGCCACATTCTTTAGTCCTTCTGTCATTTTTAGCTCAGACAAGGAATTTCCAACTTTCCAGGCCTTAATTTCTTGTATCTTCCGGTTATTCAAACATCCTTGGAGGGTCATAAATTAACGATCCCAGATGTCCAACCTTCACCCCCCTTTGGCTCTGCTTATTGAAGCTCATCAGTGTTACTTTTAGCAGATTTAAAGTTTTGGTGATTTAATGATCAATGTAACAACAAAAGGCTGTGAAAAAAATGAACTGATGCTTGCTAAAAGTGGGCATGGCTTACCATTAATTAAAACAATTCATTAAAGATTAGTTAATTTCCAGCACAGACAGAGCTCACCTGGTTCTTGCACAGAGTTCCAGCAGCTCCTGCTGCCTCCCAAAGAAGCCACCAGGACTCTGCTCTGGAAAATCAGGTTTATTTTGTCTGAGCAATGATTCAGTTTTCACAGGAACACCCGGAGGGGTTAAATCCATGGATCTGAGCACAGGAACATCTGATAGGGTTAAATCCATGGATCTGGGCACAGAAACATCTGATAAGGTTAAATCAATGGATGTGAGCACAGGAACATCTGGAGGGGTTAAATCCATGGATCTGAGCACGGGAACATCTAATGGGGTTAAATCCATGGATTTGATCACAGGAACATCTGGAAGGGTTAAATCCATGGATTTGGACACAGGAACATCTGATGGGGTTAAATCCATGGATTTGATCACAGGAACATCTGATAGGGTTAAATCCATAGATTTGATCACAGGAACATCTGGAGGGGTTAAATCCATGGATCTGGGCACAGGAACACCCAGAGGAGTTAAATCCATGGATCTGAGCAGGGGAACATCTGATGGGGTTAAATCCATGGAACTGAGCACAGCAACACCTGGAGGGGTTAAATCCATGGATTTGATCACAGGAACATCTGGAGGGGTTAAATCCATGGGTTTGGACACAGGAACACCTAATGGGGTTAAATCCATGGATCTGAACACAGGAACATCTGATAGGGTTAAATCCATGGATTTGATCACAGGAACACCCAGAGGGGTTAAATCCATGGATGTGAGCACAGAAACATCTGATAAGGTTAAATCAATAGATGTGAGCACAGGAACATCTGGAGGGGTTAAATCCATGGATCTGAGCACGGGAACATCTGGACAGGTTAAATCCATGGATTTGATCACAGGAACATCTGGAGGGGTTAAATCCATGGATTTGGACACAGGAACATCTGATGGGGTTAAATCCATGGATTTGATCACAGGAACATCTGATAGGGTTAAATCCATGGATCTGGGCACAGGAACATCTGATGGGGTTAAATCCATGGATTTGATCACAGGAACACCCAGAGGGGTTAAATCCATGGATGTGAGCACAGAAACATCTGATAAGGTTAAATCAATAGATGTGAGCACAGGAACATCTGGAGGGGTTAAATCCATGGATCTGAGCACGGGAACATCTGGACGGGTTAAATCCATAGATTTGATCACAGGAACATCTGGAGGGGTTAAATCCATGGATTTGGACACAGGAACATCTGATGGGGTTAAATCCATGGAACTGAGCACAGGAACCCCTGGAAGGGTTAAATCCATGGATGTGAGCACAGGAACACCCAGAGGGGTCAAATCCATGGATTTCAGCCACCTCTGTCCCCCTCTCTTTGCTGAGGATGAGCTCCCACCTCCAGCTCATTTGTTTCCCTGCTCAGCCAGGTCTGATTCTCCACCTTTGAGCCTCTCTCCACTCAGTAATTCCCTGGAAAATCCTGATTCCATTCCCTGCTTCTGCAGGGAAGGCAGAGCAGCTGCACATCAGGAAGTTTCCAGTTTGCGCCTGGAGAATAACAGGAATTTTTAATCACCTTCCTGCCTACATCAAATTGACAGGAGGGGAATGAGCATTTCCCTAAATAAGAGAAACAAGCCTCACATGGAAAAAAGGCTTCTCTCCAAGGGCTATTTCCATGGCAACGTGTAAATGCCAAGCTCCAGCTGTTTTGGCTGCAGGAGTACTGGCAAAGGTACCAAGGTTGTTGTTAATTATGAAACCATCACTGTCCTCTCATGCAAATCAGGCTGGATTTGGTTTAAAACCTCCCCAAAGCTGGCAGGGGACAAGCTTGCAAAATTCCACCCTGGCAGCTGCAAGCTAAGAAAGCTGAGATGACAGAACAGCAGGAACTGGGGGGAAAATTGGGAAAATTCTTCCTGGTTTCACCTGGTAGTTCACAGCCATCATCCCTATATCCATGCAGCCCTTTTGATCCTGGCAGAACCTGGAGGGAGCCCCAAGTCATGTAAGAATATGTGATTTTATACACAATTCTGTGTGATATTATACAATTATACATCTGCCCCTGCAGTGGTTTGATGGACATTTCAGCACACAACAGTCCATGGCAAAATAAAGGTGAAATATTTTGAAATGAGGAAAAAATGCCCCCTGAAGCACACAGAGAAACCTCTCACAAAGCTACCCAAACACACTCTGACCCTGAACAGGAACTCTCCATTCAGTTTCCAGGATTTTATCCCTGCAAAATGAGGCAGGGTAATCCCTTGGAGGGAAAATAATCCACATTGTTGTGCATGCAGAGAGAGGTGATCAGCCAGGGCAGGCAAGAAGTGTTAATGGAATTCACCTCCAGGAATCTCCTGCATTTGAATTTCTGCCTTGGCAGGAGGCTTTGAACTCCTTTAACCTGGAAAATGGGAGGAAATAATTGCATCCAGTTATCTTCACCGAGGTCCATTTTCTTCTGAGCACTTGGAGGAGCCTGGCTCAGGCTGCTTTTCCCACAGCAACAAATAATGAAAGCTGGGCTTTGGTCTGGGCTGAGAGAATGTGGGAATGAACCAGGATTTACCTGAAGGCAAAAGGAGCTTTGGACTTGCAGCATCACCTCAGTGATTTGGTAGCTCATCTCTCACCCCTGGCTGCCTGGAAACGCTTCAGGATTTCCTGAATCCTTCCCAGGGATTTGCAGGATTAGTCCCACACGGGCAGCCAACCTTACAGCAGGGCAAAGGCACATCCCAAAGTGTCCCTGCTTCCAAACATTGAACATCCCCGAATCCAAGGATCTGCCAAAAAGCCAATTAAAAATGATGCACAAGAGGTGATGAGCAATTGATGTCTTAAGCAGGTTAAATTACCACTCAGCTGAACCTACAGCACAGTTAATAAAGCAGAAATGCACAAGCTGTTTTCACATATTAAAACAAAAGCCATCAGAAAGGAGATATTTTGGTGCAAATCTTTTTAAAAGTTGGCATCACTGGACAGCTTCCCTTAACAATCAATAGCAACACTCCTAAAAAAATTCCTGTGGGCCCAGCTTTTGTGTACATTCAATGTTTGAGGTCTTCAAGGAGGCCTCCAGACATGGGCCCTGGGAATCCAGCAGCACTTGGACATGGCAGAAGGCTCTGAAAGACCCAATTTTGGGTTTAATTTTAGTTCAGAGCTGAAAAGGTCACTGGTGTAGAAAGGTAGAGAAATTATAAAGAAAAGCCTTATAAAATCGATGGCTGGCATTCTGAAGCTGGCACTTTGCGAGCTCCCATGTGGAAGCAATCCTGGTGTGAGCAGTTTGTTAGCATAACAATCTGTTCCTGGGTAAAAAACAACTTACACCTGTACAAAGTGGCTTTACACCGTGAGATAGAGAAATGAAAACTGTCTCTCACTAACAACTTTTCCTGCACATCCACCCCAGGGTTGGAGTGACCAATCAATACAGAATTACAACGTGTTAATAACCAATAAAGTGATTGGCAAGAAAGCTCCTGACCAGCTGGAGGTCTGTAGAAGTGGATAAAAAGGAATTGTGTGGATAAAGAAGGGGCTTTTCCACCATGGAGAAAATGGGGTCTGTGTGATTTATTCTCATAGGTCACCACCATTCCTGTGCTGCCAGGGGGTCTTTGGAATATTTTCAGGTTTTCCTGTGTAGATGAAACTTCTGGAGGTCTTAAACCAGACATTTTATTCTCTGACCCACAGAGTTTAACTTAGGGATTGCACCTTGTGTGGACAAAGCAGAAATGTCAAAGACCTTTTCAGATTTTCAGCCTCCAGTTCTTCAAATATAGAGACAGAAACCAAACCAACTTAAAGTTTTCAAGATTATTTTTTCCTGCCTTTTCAGATGAAAATCCTTATATTTATGCCATGGATTATCCATGTTAACCAGGTAAAAATCACCTTGAGTCAGTTTGAATCAGTTACACCTCAGAGCCCACCAGGAGCTGATTATCCATCCCTGTGTTTTATTCCTGCTCTAGAAATTTGATTTCTTGCTTGTCACCATGAGTTGTCCCAAGTTTGACACTTCAGCCACTAAAGAGACCCTGAAGGAATGAAATTTTGGCACCAGGGTTTTCCATATCCCACTTCCCTACAAGTGGAAACTGTTGGGACCCAGAACATTCCTCTGGGTGATTTGAGACCCTGACAGGGGCTCAGAGACCTTGGCATGGAGTCAAAAACACCTGGGCCTTTGACTTTAGTCCATAGAAACAATTACCAACTTTATGTGAAGATTTACAAGCCACAAAAGTTTGAGTAGAATGATAATTTATCACAGGGTGAAAATGTAGAATTTTGGGGATTTAGAATGGGGGTTCAAGAGGCAAGATGGAGGAATCTGGGTGTGTCCTGTCCTTCTTATCCTTCTTCTTGGCCTCCATCTCCTGCTGTGATGGTGACACTTTTGGATTGGTTTAGAGTAGAGACAGACTGTCTAACATAGGTGATAGGTATTGGAAAATTATTGTAAATAAAGTACACACAGTTCTTAGTATAAAAAGCCAACACCACCCCAAGGGCAGGGGCTGTGCCACAACCCGACCTGCTGGACAGAGCTCAGAGGGTCAGAGAAAGAATGGAACAGATAAGAGAAAATAAACAACCTTGAAAACAGAGCTGAGGAATCTCGACTTCTTCTTCAGTCGCGGGGCTGGGAAAAAAGAGACTTTTTAATACCTCGGGAGCCATTTCAACCACAGAAACCCGAGAACAAAAGTCCAACCAGTTCAGTGCCACTTCTAGCAGGACTGGGAGTGGGAATGCAGGAGGGAAATGAGGAACGTGGAGCGGGAGGAGCTGCGAGTGGGTTTCAATCAGCGGCTCCTTTTTTGTTGTTGCAAAGAGGGGATTGGGGCAGGTCCCAGGGCAGGGCATAAAACCTCCTGTCCCTGAGCTTTGGCTCCCAAAATCACCGGGAAAATCCAAAGGGCAGCCGGCGGTGGCTCCCATGGCTGTGCCTGGGCAGGGAGCTCTGCCACGGCTGGGCTGGGGCACTGCCCATGCTAGGGACACCTGTGCCAGGTTAAGGGCCTCCAGCCCCGGGCACTGCCAGCTGTGCTCCTGTGTCACAGACACATTTTATAAAAATCCTTTCCTTAGGATTTTTCCTCCTGAGAAGCTGGGAGGCCTCAGGAACAAAATGCAAACAATAATTATCTGCTGCTGTGGAATGCAACAGGTGCATCTGTGATTGGTCTCATGGGGTTGTTTCTAATTAATGGCCAATCACAGTCAGCTGGATCGGACAGAGAGCTGAGCCACAAACCTTTGTTATCATTCTTTCTTTTTTTCTTCTTAGCCAGCCTTCTGATGAAATCCTTTCTTCTATTCTTATAGTATAGTTTTAATATAATATATATGACAAAATAATAAATCAGCCTTCTGAAACATGGAGTCAGATCCTCATCTCTCCCCTCACCCTCAAACCCCTGCGAACACGGTCGCACTCCTGGGCATCCCTCCCCTGTGGCACTGCCACCTCCCGCCCTGTCCCACCTGACACAGCCTTTGTTCATGGCCAGAGCTGCTCTGTTCCAGTCTCTGGGAGCAGGGAATAACCTGGGGGGTTCCACTCAGTTTTCTGTCAGTTCTCCTCCTGGAGAAGCCTCAGAGGTGCCTCCAAAGCCAGCTGGGAGTGGCTGTCCCTGGTGAGCACTGGGTGTCCCTGGGTGTCACTGCCCCACCAACACCTCTGGGCTGAGCTCCAGCTCTGCCCTGCAGCCCCCAAAGCCCGAGCTAGAGGGAAGCCAGCACCAGTGCCAGCCCTAACTGCAAATCTGGGTCAGCAGTCTGAATTTCTAACTGGTGCACAATTAAAGTGTGGCAGTGAGGGCTGGAGTGACCAATCAATACAGAATAACAACCTGTTAATAAGCAAAAAAGTAATTGCCTGCTCTGAGCTCCTGTACTTCAGTTTTTTCAAGGTGCTGCAGCAATTGCCAGCTTTTAACCTCCTTGCTGCAGCAAGAGAAGAGCTGAGAGTAAAACCACCCTAGAGAAGGAGTATGCTAAGGGATGGGGGTGGAACCTGGAACCCCATGGGGATGGGAACAGAATCTGTAGTCTGAACAGGAATAGAACCTGGAACCCCACGGGGATGGGAATAGAGCCTGGAATGTGAATGGAATAGAACTTGGAATGGGAATGGGAATAGAACCTGGAAGTCCATGGGGATGGGAGTAAAACCTGGAATCTGAATTGGCAAAGAATCTAGAACCCTATGGGGATGGGGCTAGAATCTAGAACCCCCTGGGGATGGGAATAGAACCTATAATCTGAATGGGAATAGAACCTGGAATGTGAATGGGAATAGAACCTGGAACGCCCCCATGGGGATGGGGATAGGAATAGAATCTGGAATCTGAACAGGAATAGAACCTGGAATCTGAATGGGTATGGGAAGAGAACCTGAACTCCACAGGGATAGGAATAGAACCTGAAATCTGAATGGATATGGGATCAGAACCTGAAACTCCCCCATGGGGATGGGAATAGAACCTGGAATCTGAACAGGAATAGAACCTGGAACTGCTAAAGGGATGGGAATAGAACCTGGAATGTGGATGGGCATGGGGATAGAACCTGGAACTCCACAGGGATGGCCACAGAAGCCCAACCCCACAGGAATGCCTGGCTGCTGTCCCTGTGCCCTGCAGACCCGGGTTCCTGCCCTCCCTCCCGCTCAGCTCTGTGTTTTTCATGTTTGCTGGCAGTGCCTGCACTGGAATTTGCTGCTGCAAATGCCTCAGCTCTGCCTGAGGGGCAGCCAGGTGGACTCAGGGCTGGCCAGATGTGGCTGCTGGAAGCTGATGTGCCCTGTGCCCTGCCCAGCTCCGCGGCAGTGCCCCCAGAGCAGCAGCCCCTGTGTGTCCCTGTCCCCTCCTGTCCCAGGGCTGGCTCCAGACCCTCGATTCCTCTGCAGAGCCCTCACACCCCTCCCGTGGCCACCACAGGGTCCCCAATGACCACTCTGCCCTTGGGGCCCCTCTTTTCCCCAAAACCCATGGACACAGGGCCAGCACTGTCCCCATCGGGGTGACACTGGCCGACCCTGTCCTGTCCCAGCTGTTCATGTCTGAGGGTGCTTCACTCAGCCAGATCCCACCTCATCATTCTAAGGAGTTCTCTGGGACTGAAACGAAAATTTTCAATCTTGAGCACTTTTGTGCCTTGATTTTGGCTTTTTACAGCTCTGAAGGTGCCGTTTTAGAACTGACTGTATCTTCTTGGGCTTTTAAACTTGGATTAGGAGAGCCCACATTGTCAATGAGTGGCTCAGGGGTTGGTGTCATCAGCAGAACTTTGGGTTCTTTGATTGCAGGGCAATTTTACAGCACCTGACCTGCTGGAACTGGGTGGGCTCCATCTCTCTGTTAAGGGTAGAAGAATTTTAGCTCATGAACTGGCAGAACTTGTTAAGAGGGCTTTAAACTAGGTTTGAAGGGGAAGGGGATGCAGCTGGGCTGGCTGGAAGCAGGCCCAAGGGGGGTAAGGATGAGTTAGGGGTGAAATCAGCAGCCCAGCTGAGTTCATGTATACCAGTGTGTCACCAACATCTTTTCATAAAAATCCTTTCTTTAGGATTTTTCCTTCTGGGAAGCTGAGGCTTTAGAAAAAGAATGTAACCAATGGTTATCTGCTGCTGTGGGATGCAACAGGTGCATCTGTGATTGGCCCATGTTAGATGTGTACAATTAAGGGCCAATCAAAGACCGAGCTCTCTCTGGGACAGAATCAGAGAGAGCTCCTTTGTTTAGAATTCCTTTTCTATTCTTAGCTTAGTAAGGTTCTGAGAACTTTTCTCTCTATTCCTTTTAGTATAGTCTTAATGTAATATATATAATAAAATAATAAATCAGCCTTCTGAGCATGAAGTCAACATTCTCGTCTCTCTCTTCACCCTGAAACACCCTTGCAAGCCCAGCAACACCAGTGCATGCAGCATGGGTAACAAGCAAGAAGAGCTGGAGGCCGTGGTCCAACAGCAGAGCTGTGATGTAATTGCCATCAGGGAAACGTGGTGGGATGGCTCACATGGCTGGGGCACTGCACGGGATGGCCACAGGCTCTTCAGGAGAGACAGGAAAGGGAGAAGAGGTGGAGGTGTGCTCCTTTGTATTAGGGAGGCTTTGGATGCCATGGGTATTGAAATTAATGATGATGAAGTTGAATTCCTTTGGGTGAGAATCAGGGGGAAGGCAAACAAGGCTGACATCCTGCTGGGAGTCTGTTATCGCTCACCAACCAAGAAGAGGATGTGGAGAACTCATTCTATAAACAGCTAGAGAATGTTTCAGGACCATCAGCCCTTGTTCTTGTGGGTGACTTTAACCTGACAGATATTGACTGGGAACTCAATACAGCAGAAAAAAGGCAGTCCAGGAAGTTTTTAGAGTTTGTGGAGGACAACTTTTTGTCACAGCTCATGGGTGAGCCCACAGGGGAGGAACTAGGTTAGATCTGTTGTTTGCAAGTAGAGATGGGCTGGGGGGACATGTGGGTGTTGGAGGCTGCTTGGGGCACAGTGATCATGAAATTATAGAATTCTCGATATTTGGTGAAATGAGGAGGAACATCAATAAGACTTTTACACTGGACTTCTGGAGGGCAGACTTTGGCCTATTCAGGAGACTTATTCAGAGAGTTCCTTGGGAAGCAGCCCTTAAAAACAAAGGAGATCAGGAAGGGTGGGTGTGCTTCAAAGCAGAGATCCTGAGGGCACAGGATCACACTGTCCCTGTGTGCTGAAAGATGAGTTGATGAGGCAAACACCCAGCCTGGATGGGCAAGGAGGTTTTGAAGGAACTTAGGAAAAAAAGAGGATGTATTATCTTTTGAAGGAGGGTCAGGTCTCTCAGGAAATATTTAAGGGGGTTGCTAGGGCATGTAGGGGAAAAATTAGGCCAAAGCTCAGTTCACACTTAATTTGGCAACTTTTGTAAAGGATAATAAAAAATGGTTTTACAAATACATTAATAGGAAAAGGAAGGGTAAGACCAACCTTTGTTCTCTATTGGATGCTGGAGAGAACTTAGTAACTGCAGATGAGGAGAACTCTTATTCCTACTCCCATACCTTTGCCTGAGAGCCCCTTCATTTCAAAATTATAATAATTCAGAGGAGGGGGTTTACATTTCCCATTTCAGGGGAGGCTCCTGCCCTCCTCAGCAAACACCTGGCTTTTCAAACCAGGACACAACACTGAGCTGGGAGCTGTGTCCATCTGTTGAAGGTAGGAGGGCTCTGCAAGGAGACCTGGAATGGTTGGATGGATGGGCAAAGTCCAATAAGATGATGTTTAATAAGTCCAAGTTCCCAGTCCTGCATTTTGGCCACAAGAATGTGCTGTGCCCAGCTCTGGCCCCTCAGCTTGGGAAGGACCTTGGGACACTGAGCACATCCAGAGAGAGGGGCTGGGAACACAAACCCTGAGAGGATCCCCTGAGGGAGCTGGGGGTGCTCAGCCTGCAGAAAAGGAGACTCAGGGGTGCCCCCGTGGCTCTGCACAGCTCCTGAAAGGTGCCTGTGCTCAGCTGGGGCTGGGCTCTGTCTGCAGGAACTGACACAACCAGAGCACACAGCCTCGAGCTGTGCCAAGGGAAATGCAGGCTGGATAGCAGGAAAAGGTTTGGTACAGAAAGGTGATAAAGTTCTGGAATGTTCTGCCCAGGAAGGTGGTGCAGTCCCCATCCCTGGGTGTGTTTAACAAGGCCTGGATGTGGCACTGGGTGCCAGGGGTTGGGTGAGGGGTTGGGGCTGGGATGGACTCAATGATCTCGAAGGTCTCTTCCAACCTGGTCATTCTGTGATTATTTTAATGTGAGATCCTGGTGCCTGCACACCTGCTCAAGGCCTGACTGACGCTGTAAAAACAAGCTCCAGCCTCCCCTGGTCCTTTCAGGCTGCCATGCCACCCTCTGGGGACATTTCAGAGATTTGGGCTCAGTTTCTGTGGCTGTCACTGCTCAGCAGCTCGGGACAGGGCAGTGCCTCTGTGGGGCTTCTAATTGTGGGGTTGCAAAGCAGGACTGGGCTTAACCCCTCACTTCCAGGAGGAAACTGATGGTGAAACTGCCCTGTCCCTCATGGACTCTCAGTGCTCTGATTTCACTGAAATGTAATTCAGTACAGATGCTACGCAAATATAATAAACCACAAATGTGTTTCTTCCTCTCTTCCAGTGGCTTGGTGGTGTTTGTTTTTTTTTTCCTTTTTTCCCATAACTGGACACTGCAAATGCCTGAAGAATTAAAGGGTGAGGGAAGAACAAAGTGAGACTCCAGGCAGTTTTCCTGAGGAGCAGCTCCTGGCTGCAGCCAGGCCCTTCCCAGTGGGATGCTGATGGGAAGGAGTTGTCAAAATCCACAAGTCACTGCTGGAGTGTTTTAGCAGCTCCTGCCAGCTGGGAATCCTCAGGGATTGGCTTGTTAAAAGGACTCCACAGGTGTCACCAGCAGGAGCAGAGCCCTTACAAATCTTATCTCTATAGAAGGAAATGCTGGAGCTTTCCCCCTCCAAGTGCTGCCTATCCAACAGCAGATTGAAAAAATCAAAAGTTTGGAAATGTCTCCTGTAATTCTCGGGCATTCACAGACTCTGGATAAACAAAAGTGACCTTACACTGATTTATTTTACTTCAGAGTGTTGCATCAGAGTTGTGGTGAGCACCAAGTCCTACAGTTACACTCCTATTATATCCAAGTGCCCTCATTTGTAGGGAAAAAGTCATAATTTGATCATTCCTGGCTCTTTCAGGGGGGTGAATCCGGAGTTTCACAGAATCCAGCTGGCCCTACAGAAAGTGGCAGTGAGGGCTGGGGCTGTGGAGAGCGGCAGGATGAGATCAGAGCTGCTCTGCTGCCTGCAGGAGATGGCTCAGCACCTCCTGACACCGCTCTGGGGCTGGAAATCCCCTGGGAGCTGAGCCCTGGCTGCCACAGGAGCTGCAGGCAGTGAGCTCAGATACCCAGACACTGCATGGGAATGTCCCTGAGCTGCTGAGGACACCAGAGTGCCATGGAGAGGGTGCTGGGAGGGCTTAAAGGAGACAGAAATCCCTGCCAGAGGAACCCCAGAGCTGGGAAAGGCAGGATGCCCTGATCAATGAGACAATTATTGCAATCAATTACTCAGAGATAAACACAACTACTCAAGTTGCAATCACAAAAGAATTCAGGAGCAGAGATGCTCATCCAGCAACCCTGAAGTTTGCCTGAGTGATAACAACAGAACAGGAAATCACATTTACATCAGTATTGGAATTAAATAAACGCATCAGTGCCACAAGCACTACAAATAAAAGCAAGATTCCACAGGTAGGGAAAGTGTTTGTGTCTCCTGGGTTATAAATGATATTTTTCTTTGTCATTGGTGTTCCTGCTTCTTCTGCTGAATAAATAATCCCACCTGATTTCCCTGCTCCACATGATCTGTGCAGGCAAATAATATTTTCATTTCTCTTCCCCTCGCCTAGGAGGAAATCTTTCCTTTCTATTAGGAGATGGCTGCATGGGAATATTGGCCAATGATGCATGAAATGAGGGGAACAGTGAGAGAGGCTGTCTGTAGGTAACTGAGATAGAGATTTATCTAAAATAACTGGATTTTGTTAGATGTTATTTCTGTGGGTTTAGCCCCTCAGTGAGTGGCATTTCACAAACCAGAGGGAACAACATTGTTCTCACCTGATTTTGTGTGCGCTTCAGTTCTTTCTGCTGGAGAGACCCAAACTGTTCCTGTGTGCCACAAATCCTGGGGTGACACAACCTCAGGGAAATGTGTTCCCCATTTCTTGGGAAAGGATCCCCATTTTGGGAAGAAGGAGCCTCTTTTTGCCTAAGGAGGATCTGACTGTCTGGGTTTGAAAAGCCAGGTGTCTGCTAAAGAAGACAGGAGCTTGCATTGAAATGGAAAATATAAATCCTCTCCTTCCAAATAATTATACATAAAATATAAATATTAAATAATTATCTATATAACATAAATATTACACAATCTACAATATTATATAATATATAATTATAATTATATTGTCATGGACATATTTTCTGAAAAATACCTTTGCTAGGATTTTCCTCCTGAGAAGCTGAGAGGCCTCAGAAACAAAATGTAAACAATGGTTATCTGCTGCTGTGGAATGCAACAGGTGCATCTGTGATTGCTGTCATGTGAATTGTTTCTACCTGATGACCAATCCCAGTCCAGCAGTGTCAGGACTCTGGTCTGTCATGAGATTTTATTATTCATTCTTTTCTAGCCTTCTGATGTCTCCTTTCTATCTTTCTTTTAGTATAGTTTTAGTATAGCATTTTTTAAATATAATGTATATAATAAAATAATGAATCAGCCTTCTGAAACACGGAGTCGAGATTCTCATCTCTTCCCTCATTCTGGAGACCCTCAAACAGCACATTATATATATATATATATAATTTGTAATTATAACATTATAATTGTTATAATATAATTATTATATTATATAATAATATTATTATATAATAATTATATTGTTATATAATTATTATAATCTTATAATTATAACATTATAATTATTATAATAATTATAATTTTGAAATTAAGGGGCTCTTGGGCAAAGACATGGGAATAGGAATAACAGTTATCTATTAGGAAAATTAAAATACAAGTGGAATAGTACAAAACACCACTGCCAGAGTGATCACAGGCCCTGTCCCCTGTGTGTCACGGGGTGTCCCAGCCCCATGCCATGGGGGCTCAGCCCTCCTGCAGTGCCAGCTGTGGCTCTGCTGCAGCAGGGATCCTGCACAAGGGGGGAGTTTTCCTCTGCAGCTCCAGGGCTGCTGCAGATGGGCCTGGGCTCCCTCTGGCCATGCAGGGCAGCAGAAAGCTGCTCCTCTGGCAGTGCAGGGGGCAAAGGCTGCTGTGCTGTGCCAGGCTCAGATTGGATCCAGGCAGGAATGCTTGGCTCCTCCCCTGGGCGGAGCAGCTCCCCATGGGATGCTGGGGTTGGCTCAGCCCTGCAGGGACACTCAGTGGCCACGGACAGCAGAGATCTGCTGCAGGGAGGGTTGGTGTGGGAGACAGAAAGGAAAAACTGCCCCATGGACCGCAGAGAACTGCCCCAGCTCAGACAGATGGGACAGAACACACAGCCCCAATAACATCCTGTGCCCTAAGACACCTCAGTGGATGTGCTGCTGGCACTGGGAGTGCCCAGGAAGCCACAAATGTGGTTCAGGGCTGTCCTGAGAGGGGAAAACAGACAGATGTGTTTGGGAAACATCCCAGAAGATGCTGGTACACATCTGGAGCCAGGCTGGCACAGCCCAGGGGGACAGAGCTGGGACAGAGTTGGGCTCAGGGATGGGCACTGGGAAGGCAGGAGAACCACAAAGCCTCCATGAACTCCAGCTGCACTTGGGTATCCCAGCTCTGGCTCTCCCCGGAGGCAGAACCTGGACAGAGGCACTGCAGGAGCTGACTCAGACACCAAGGCAAGCTTTTGCCAGAGATCTGCACCTCTTTGCTCCCTTCAGAAGGATATTTCACTATCAGGCACTTGGGGGAAGACAAACCTAAAACCAAAACTTTTCCTCCAGATTTTGTAGCATTTGTGCAAGTGCCAAGACTGCTGGGGTCCTGCTCCCTTCCCATCAGGCATTGGGGAATAATTGCTACATATATTAGGCAGAAATTTAAAAATATGAGCAAAATCGACCTATCTGGAGCTCAGCTGAGCCCCAGATGACTGGCAACACCCTTCTTGTTCCAAGGGCTTGAGCTATTTCAGGCATCATCTCTTCCCACAACAAAGGAGCCTGGGTGGCAGAGAGTGCAAAACCTGAAACATGAGGGCTGTTCAAAACATCTCTTAGCAACCCAGAGATACCCCAAAGTCACGGCTGCAGGAGAGCACTGGTGCCAGTGCTTGTGGGATTTCTGCTTTCCTTGGATGCTGGTGAGGAATTGATAAGCAGATGCAGGGAACTCGACAGCCTTTATCTTTTTATCTCACCCATTCTTATTCAGGTAATTGTCTAATCCTCATTTGAAGCTCCCCGAGGTCTTTGCCTCAGTAATTGAAGTTTCAGTCGTGCTCTGGGGTTTGAAGAGCAACAGAAATCCAGAGGATGTTCCTTTGTGCTGGAATCCAGGCTGTTCCAGGTGGGGGCTGTGGGGCAGCTGAGAACAGCAGAGATTTCAGCACCTGGGGCAGGGTGGGCATGCAGGGGGGCAGAGCTCCAGAGGCCACCCCAAATCCTGATGGAATTGCAGAGCTGGAGCCTGAAGGACACCCAGAGCTCAGCACTGCTTCCCTCCCATACACAGTGTCCCATTTCCCACAGGTCAGCAGGGAGTGCTCTGTCACAGACATCTTTTTCACTAAAGATCCTTTCCTTAGGGTTTTCCCATCTGGGAAGCTGAGGCCCCAGAAAAAGAATGTAAACAATGGTTATCTGCTGCTGTGGAATGTAACAGGTGGATTTTTGATTGGGCCATCTTGAATGTTTATAATTAATGGCCAATCAAGTACTGAGCCATCTCGGACAGAGTCGGAGAGAGCTGGCTTTGTTATCATTCATTCTTATTTTTTTTCTATTCTTAGCTTAGCTAGCTTCTGAGGAAACCTTTTCCTTCTATTTCTTTTTAGTATAGTTGTAATGCAATATATATATATCATAAAATAATAAATCAAGCCTTCTGAACATGGAGTCGACATTCTCGTGTCTTCCTTCACCTGAAAACCCCTGTGACCACAGTCACAGTGCTCCTCACTCTTCACTGTTGTGTGCAGAAAATGGCTTTGGGTTTTCCTGGGGTAAGGGAGGGAGGGAGGGAGGTGCTCAGTGCTGCTCTCCAGAGGTTCATTCCAGATGTGGGGCAGGCACTGAGTGCTCAGGTGGACTCTGCTCTGACAGGCAGAGCTTCCTTCAGACCCCAAAAGGAAAGGGCAAAACACATCCCAGTGAGGAGAGAGGAAAATGGGGAAAATCTGCCAGAGCTTCTGTAAGGGGTAGTGGGGAGAGGGGGAAAAACCTTGTGGTAACAGAGGGGAATCCCATGAGAGGGGAAACCAAACCATGTGATAAAACAAACTATTCAGTGCAATATAAAGACTACTCAGTGCAAATCTCCAATGACTCAGTGTAAAACAACAACTGAACAACCATTTAGTGCCATACAAGCTTCCGCCAAAGAAGTTTTTTTCTGAATGTCCTCCCCACTCAGGTGAGCAGGGATAACCTGCCAGGAAGTTTAACCAAGTCATATTTTAAAGTCAGATAATTTAAAATCCCTTGCTAAGGGCTGCTGCAAGCATTCCAGAGCTAAATGCTCTGTTGGCTTGGTTTGGAAAGCCAGGAGTCTGCTAAGGAAGGCAGGAGCCTCCCCTGAAATGCAGAATGTAAACCCTCCCCATCCCTCCAAATTGCTATAAATTTTAAATTAAGGGGCTCTCAGGCAAAAATATGGGAGTAGGAAATAACGTTTCTTTAATAGGGAAAAGGAAAAAAAAGATAAAATAAACAATGCAGTACTAGAACAACACTGACAGAGTCAGAACCCAACCTGACACCCTGTGGGTCAGGGTGTTGGCAGCAGTCCCATTGGAATTGTGGCTCAGCCCTCCTGCAGTGTCAGGGGTGGTTCTGCTGGAGCAGGATCCTGTAGAGAAGGATGGATTCTTCCTCTGGAGATCCAGTGGAAGGAGAGGCAGCTGCTGTTCCTCTGGGGAATCCAGTGGAGAAGCCGTGCTGGTGTCTCAAAACCTCTGGATTATATCTGGGTAGGAATGCTTGGCTCCTCCCCCTGGGCTCACATCTCCCAATGGGATGCTGTAGTTCTTATCAGCCATGCAGTGACATTCAATAGCTGTTATCAGCAATGTCCCCTCCCAGGGAGGGGTGAATGTGGTCACTCAAAGAGAGAGATAAGGCAAACTGCCCACTTGACAAAGATAATCTGCCATACAGATGGTAATAGAATACGTCTTGCATTGCAATCTTCAACATCTGCATTTCCTGGCTGTCTCCACAAGGACATTCCCACCCCCCCAGGGTGCTCCAGGCCCGGTCCAGTCTGGCCCCATCACCTCTGAACCAGAGAGGTGTCAAACACCCGAGCTCTGCAGAGAAGGATCCTGCAAGGAAAGGGAAGGGCTGGAAATTTGTTTACTGGATCTCAGTCTGAGGTGAGTTTTAGCTCTCTCAGGAGGCTTTAGCCACATAATTGCAAATAGTTATTTTAGCTGAACTTCATAACTCTGGGTTGCAGTGATTAAACTGAAATTGCCATCCCAGACCTGCAGGAAGATGAGTCCTAATAACAACTGTTAAATCTCAATATCACATTCAGCCACCTCAGTAATCTGTTTAAAAAAGCAAACATCTGCAATCTCATTATCAAGCAGCCCAGGGGCTGAAACCTCCCAAGTGGATGTGTTGGGAAAGAGAGAAATTTTGCTTAAAAAGGAAGCTTATCTCATCAGGATGAAAAATCTCAACCAAGGAAAGCAAATTGTGCTGTAAAACTTAACCACAACCTTTTTTGCCTCTCAGTGTCTGAGAAATTAAAATTCTTCCGCCTCTGAAATTCAGGTCCAGCCCATCTTTTAGAACAATGGCTTCAGGTTTATCACAGTCAGCATGGAATTGTTTCTTTGTGACAAGCACAGCTAACACAACAAATATCCTCACATTCTTCAGGGCTGCTGGTAAATAAATAAAACTAATTCCTGCCACCAGCACAGCTCCCATTATTTCAGTGTGATAACAATGCTCTGGAGCATTCCATCCTGCACAGCCCTCATCCATCCCAGGCAGCCAGGACAAGAGAGAGGAACCAAATGTTGAGTCTGATCTTGCTGAATGGTTCTGGGTGGCTGAGCAGAACCCTGGCTGCTGCATTATGGTAAATAATCCCATAAAATAATAAAGAAACCCATAAAATAATCCAGAAACTCAGCTTCACACAGCTCACAGCACTGCTGCTGCTTCAGCTGCTCCTGGAAGACAAAGTTTCTTGGGAAGGAGGACAAAAAATTATCATTACATTCATTAACTCCACAGTGTTTCTGTAAATTTGAAGGATTGCAGAGATGTGGACAGAGTTAACCAGCACTGCAAAGCACATTTTGAAGCCCTCCATTTTACATCTTCAGTTCTCTACTGTTGTACTGTGAAATCCAGAATGAGGGGGCTCTACCTCCAGGAAGAATTGAAGCCTTAAATGCACATTTGACTGAGTAAATTACCCAGCAACTCCTCTGAGCATCCAGCTGGAGACAGATGAACTCAGGGAGAAGCACAGCAATAGGTTTGATGCTACAGAATTCACCTCTCCTAGTGGGAAGCAGATGCTGAAGGCTTTGGAAGCACTCTGATATCCTTGATTTCCTTCCCAGCAGAAATGCACTGGCTTTAGAAGAGGTGCTTCTAATTAAACTGTTAAATGCATGTTGTTAATGTATTGTGGTTAATAAATAAATGTGGGTTCAAGCCTCAGCATTAAAACTCGACTGTTAGAAAATGTGGGTTGTGTAGATCTGGGGGTTTATTTTAGCAGGCTGTAAAAGACAGATCAGACCCCATTCTGCCTTTCAAACATGGAATTTCTACCCATGGAAAAAGGATAAATGATGAAGCTGTCCTGTGAGAAGAGGAAAGCTTGAGGAACAGTGGAAATAACATTTTGTTACTGACTTTCCTTGGAATGGGCAAGTTCCCTTCATCCCCCCAGCCAATCCGTAGCTGTGCAAACCAGGGCACTGAGGATGTGCTGCTATTCCAGACCTTCACTGGACATTAATCTCCTTATGCTCCTAAATCAGCTGCCTGATTTAGCCCAGGACAGCCTGACATCTCTGCTCCTCCACCAGCTCTGCCTCAGTGTCCCCCTGGGCTGATCAAACCAGGATAAAGAACATTTCACTCACCAGCGTCCAGCCCAGGGCAGCAGCTCTGTCCTTGCCTGGGGCCAGGGACAGCAAAGCAGATTCCAAATGGGAGCACCTGAAAATTTCCCTGCCGGGCTCCCACACCAGGCCATGCTGTTACACAAGATTTAAATTAAAAATCAGAAATTGTTGCAAAAATATTGGTGAAAGGCCGGCCAGGGAGTGGTTCAATAACTTCTTAAAAACATCATATGCTCCAGCTCACCTCCACTCTGCCATAAGAACAGAAAAGCCAAGTAGGTAATTTTTTAATTACTTTTTTGCCATTAGGACAGTGTCTTTTACCCAGAAGTTGAACACAGATGGCACTCAAGACACCTGTGATTCTTTCTCTTCAGTAATAAACATGCAAAATGAATAATGAAGAGGCACCTGAAGCCATTGGAAGCCCTGTCCACATGCAACACTTGCTGTGACTCCATAATTTCATTTTCCTTTCTAAATAAAAGATACTAAAATGGGGTTTTTTGTCCCAGTAACACTGAATATATCATTGCAACAAGAGGCCTGGGTGTGATAGCAGAACTGATAAGGTGACCTAGGCCAGGAAGGAATTAGGGGGAAGTGTTTTAGATGTGGCTGAAAAGACCCCAAATGGCAGCACCAGCAGCTGTGCCTGTGGAAAACTCAACAAAGCTGAGAATGCCCAGGGAAACCAGGAAAACACAGCCAATCCCACATGGCCATCACCCCCAGAGCAGCAGCTGGAACTGCACAGGGAGAAAACCTCCAGGCCATTCTGGGAGAGAATCCCAGGACTCAAAGAAATGAAGAATCTAAATTCTGGAATTATTTCCATGGGTACAGCAAGTGGGAAGTGTTCACAGGGACGTGGTGAAAATACCTGGTTTGAACCAGGAAGGGAAGGTGGAATTGGTGCTGGAGGTCACTGAGGAGAGGCAGGAAAATTTGCTTTTGTCTCCAAAGCAGCCCAGGCTGGCAGCAGCTGTGCCAGCCCCTGTCACTGTGATATTTTCTGAAAAATCCCTTCACCAGGATTTCTTCTCCTGGGAAGGTGAGAAGCCTCAGCTTCTCCATGTTCTGCTCCTCTGGAATGTGGTCTGGGAATTGTTTATCCAAACATGTGAATTGTTTTTAATTAATGACCAGTCACCATCAACTGTGTCAGACTCTGAGTCAGGGATTTTTATTATTCATTCTTGTTGAATCTTCTGATGTATCCTTTCTCTTTCTTTAGCATAGTTTTAGTATAGCAATATAATATAATAAATATAATATAATAAATATAATGTAATATAATATAATATAATGTAATGTAATATAATGTACTATAATATAAATTATATTTTATTATAATATATTATTATATATATTATAATATAACAATATATATTGTTATATAATATATATTATTATAACACATATTATGATGTAATGTAATGTAATGTAATAATGTAATATAATAAATATGATATGATATGATATGATATAATATAATATAATATAATATAATATAATATAATATAATATAATATAATATAATATAATATAATATAATATAATATAATATAATATAATATAATATAATATAATATAATATAATATAATATATCAGCCTTCTGAGAACATGGAGTCAAATTCTCATCTCTCACCTCATTTTTGGGACCCTCACAAACACCACAAGCCCCCACAAGCCAGCCTTGGAGCAGCAGTGGGACGGGGCTGGAATTTCAGTGGATGGGATGAGCCTGGAGGGGTTTTCCAGCCAGGATTATTCTGTGGCTGGGACTCAGGTGTGACCCCAAAAACAATCCTGGTGAACAGCAGCATCTCCAGAGCCCCCACGGGACTGGCACCTCAGCCACAGCCAGCACTCCATGGAGCTGCCCTCAGCTGGCCCAGCCAGACACAGAGATTTTGTCAATATTCCCTTTATTTAGGGAGAGGAGAGAATAAAGCTGAAACAAGAGTCTGGCTTTTAAGTAATAATAAAACTCCTGCAGCTGCTGGGATTCTCCCAGCTGAGATCAAGTTTGGACTCCTGAGTTTTTAGACAGCAGCCTGGTGTGTGATGCTCTCTGCTGTTGCCAGGGCCCACAGTGACAAGTCCTGCTGTAAGGACAAAGCAATTTAATTTTATTTTATTATTTATTATTGGGGTGGAATGCACTGAAGCACCAGAACTGCTGCTGTTCCATGCTGATGGTGGCACAGCCTCACTGGCCCATCCTGCTCTGTCAGCCTGGGGCCTCAGTTATGGTTTTGGTATTTCACTCTCTGCTCTGACTGGGATTTGTTCTTGGTTGTGTTCTGTTCTTCAGGTTAATCCCTTGCTGGAGGCACTCAGGCTGCTTGTCACAGAGCTCTCAAACAGAAGAGCTCTTCACAAATTCTGTGTGTCTGGGGCTGTGCAGGATGGGAACATGTTCAGGAGCTGTGAACCTTCCAGAACATTTGAGCACAAACTCCTGGCAGAACAGAAATACATCTTCACACTTCATGTTTTAATGAAAACAATCAGCACATTCCAGTGTGTTTTCTCCATTTATGCATTTTCATTCAAAATGCATCTTCATACATTCTTTATAAGCACTTTACTTCAAATATTTAATGAACATCACAGAAAATGCAGCATAGAATCAATTTGGCTTTTCTTTAATAAACTATTCCCAAGGCACTACACATATGGCTACACCTTTACACATAAATAAGTGTGCAGTGGATCAGAGTCTGGATTATTATTATTCATAACTAAGAGAGGACTGTGAATGTGTTTTGCTTTTCAAAATTCAGGAACAATCCAGCAGAGGGTTTTGAGTTATCACAGGAGTCAGCAGGTGTTGTGTGAATGAGGAATTGGAGAGCTCAAGGCCTCAGAGCTGTGAGCACTCCTTGGTTTGAAGAATTTAGAAAGGTAAATAGGTGCAAGAAATAATAATGGGAAATTCCATTTAATGCAGGACAAAGGCAGGGGATGTAGAATTACTCTTCCTGAAGGGAGTAAAGCTTGGCAAGGAGCTCAAACCAGGCAAAAGCTTCAGAAAACTTTCCCCAGCTGAATCCATCCATGGATTGTACAAATCACACAGGGGGAAAAGTGAAGATCCCTCATCCCATTCTAATCCAGCTGTGGAGAATGAAATTTTTATAAGTTAAAAAGGAAAATAAAATAATTAAAGCTGCAAGTTTTGATAGCTCTGCAGCTCAAGTGTAATTTTGGACAAAAATTACAGTTTGGTTAACTGAACCAAAACATTCAGTTTTTGGTTCAGGTAACCAAAACTGAATGTTACTTTAATGAAGTTTCACCCATCAGGTCATTAAGACCAGTCCATTTGCTTCCCTTGTTTTTCATTATCTTCTGTGGAGTCATTCTGCTTTTCTACTGGTGTAAACACATCCCATCCCATGCTGTTTAATTTCCTTAAAAATTTTATTTGCCCATTTCTGGTTTCAAGAGGACTTTAACTTGCAGGTGTTTAAATCAGCAAGGAAACAAAAAGATCATCTTAGAAGGAATTGGAGTCAACTCAAACTATATTTTAATTTTATGACTGTTCATTTTCTTACATTGGCAATTCCCAGTCAACAACTCAGGTGAGAGAACATGACATTTTTAACCACTGAAATCCCATAATTTTGAAGTAACTGTGGACTTCTGGTTGTTATTGCTTAAGATTCAACCGAGGCTGCATCAGAAATGAGCCTGTGAGGAAACCAGGCCTATTATCCCTGCTAGCTGGGGCAATGGCAACCATCATGAAAGGAAAATTACTGCCATTAAATCAAGAAACTAATTAGAATCAGATCATCAAGCTCCTTTTTACTGGAGCCTTGGTCTCCTGGCACGGGATAGGTGATTTATCTCAGAGCACACACCAGGGCTGAGCTGTTGGTTTAGTGCTTTTCTGATACTTCCAGAAATTCAATAAACAGCTCAAGAAGGCTCAGTGGCACTTGTGGATGTGGATGTGGGCTGGCAGCTCTCAGGGAGGAAGGCTGGGAAGGCAGAGCTCAGGAAATCTGGCTCAGGATGGAGTCAGAGGGAATCAGCCTCTGCTCCCCCTGCATGGCCTGAGCAGAGCAGGAGCCTTCAGGTGAACTCTCAGACACAAATCCTGGCCTTGATTCTGTCCCAGCAGAGATCAGTGAGATACCAGTGAGATAACAGATGGAAGGACCATGAGCACAGCTGTGCTCAAGCATCTCAGACACACAGGAGGGATCTCTGTGGTCCCCACCAGGAGACCTGGGCTGGCTCAGACAGCGTTGTGTGAAAAACACATTCACTCTCCTGGGAAAATGTAAAAAGTTTAATAAAGAACCATAGGAGACAAGGACCACAGAGCAAAGGTTATTGTGGGATCAGCCAAGAGCACACCTGCTAGTTTGGGAACACCCTTTATATCCCATTTCTATTGCATCAGCCTGTTACACATTCATAAACAATTATGGTAAACTTTCTTCCCAAACTAGCTTACATGTTCCCAGAATTGTTTAGCATGGCTCCTCCTTGATTCCACCCTTTTAGAGCATGCAGATTCCTTGCTTGTGGTTTTAATCCATTCTTATCATCCTGTGGTTTTGGGCCACACTGCCTTCAGGCACTGAGTGCTGATAACTGGAATATCTGCAGCAGGGTCCTCATCCTGTGTTCACTGGATGTTATCCCATCCCAGCAGCATTTTAACACAGGCACACTGATATCAGCTATTCCACTAAGCTTAATTAACAACAGCAATAAAAACTTTATAATAAAGTTACTTTAACGCCACACGTATAAAATCCATTTTAATATTTGCAAAAAGCCAATATTTTAATATGTATCTATAACATTTGGGAAGCTCTGCACCCTGAAATCCCCTTCATCCCCACACCTGGGAATCTCCTGGGCATGGCAGTGTCTCACCTGCCTGCCCAACTCCCCACCAGCTTCCTCCCACCAACCTTCTCCTGCTGTGGTGCCTCAGCCTCTCAAATGGAGCACAGTTATTTCACAAATATCCACCAGTGAGCTCAGGAAACTTGGGGGGAAAGCACAGGACTTGTGAGGGTCTCATACTGAGGATGATGAGAAAGGTGATTCACTCCCAATGATACCACAAGCAATTAGACAATTAGCAAAGGTTAATAATGAATAACAGGCATCTGTCACAGCCCCAAGGAGAATCCAGGCTGCCACTCTGCCCTTACAGGAGCCATTCACTCTTTATGCCTTTGATGTCCCAGCACTCACCCTTATTTTCCCTGTCTTTGGAGAGTAATCAGTGTTTTAAATGTTCTTCAAAATTATATGAGTCAGTACAAATTGTCTTCCCATTTGTACCCTTAATTGGGTTTTAAGGCCATTTTAGGCATCTGCATGCTCCCAAGTCTAACAGGAACTCTTAAAAGCCTGAAATAATTTGGGATTATTGACACCTGAGGGTCATTCTATTAATGGGAGTTGAAGTTACCAGTTTTACAGTTGTTTTGTTTATAACCAGAGGGAAGGACAGGTTTACTCAGTAGCTGCAGCATTACTCAGCACAGAGACCTGAGGAATGTTCCAGAAAGCAGCCAGGAATTTGCCTGGTTCACAAATAAAATCACTATTTAAGATTATAGGGGCTACATTTATTGAGGGGATCTGAATCAGATTAGGACACTGAAGTCCTCAAATATCTACACAAAAAAGTGGCACAAACTGGTTGCCAAACTTCAAATTAATGTTTGTTTTCTGAGTTATCAAACAGTCCCAGAAAATGAAGGGAGAAGTTCTTTCCCAAAAAATATAATCACTGAAAACAAGTCACCTCCTTCCCAGAGGGAAAATGCTCAGAGCAGCATTGATGTTCCTGCCCCCAGGACCATGAGACTCCTCAGAAATGAGCAATCTTCTTAAGCTCAGGAGAGATTAGAAAAGTCCTCTGAACTACAAAATCAGTCCAGGTTCTCCAGTAGAAACAGTATTCCACCAGCAAAGGACTGGAAAGGAAAACAGAAAATCCCTTGCTGCTATGACCCACGGGAGGTGTAGGGCACTTTAGTGCTTCAAGAAATTGAAATGAATAAGGAATGAATAAATTCTGTGGTTTTAGGCTAAGCACAGAGTCAGTATGAAAAGCTGCCATTTCTAAATTAAAGCACTTGCTGAACTGGCAAAGTAACTCATTGGTTTGAATCCAATCCTGAAAGATTGCCAAAAGACTCAACCTGTTACCAAAGCAAACTGATCAATAAGTCCAGTATTGATCTGCCAGGAGCAGGGGATGCCTTTGGTGATGCCTTTGGAACCCCTTCCCACTGCCATGCACTGGGAATTCAGCAGGATGGGCCACAGGGAAATCACTGGGCAAAAATAATAAAAGGAGAGAAGAAAATGAAGGAACCTCAAGCCTTCACTAGACAGGTTTCTGATTCTCCTCTTTCCTACAAATTAATGTCATGTTCAGGCTGTAATATTCCTTGGAAAAACAAGGAAAAACCACTGCTCTCCAACATCCAGCTATTTTAATCACCTACAATAAATAACTCTGTAAAATAATTCTTGATGCAAACCTGCAGACAAACAACCAAACTGAGCTGGAAACCAACCCCTCTGGGTGTCCCTGGCACAGCAGGACCTGGGCTTTTCCCAGATTCACACCTTGCTGGGGTGAGGCAGCACTGAGTTATTCACACACAAAAGATCTGAGGCTGCTGGGGAAGATGGGAATTAGAAATTCAGTGTCCACTGAGGAGCTGGATGTTTCCATTCCCATGGATATCCATCCCTGTGAATGGAGATTTGATAATGCTGCCTCATGAACTTTATTGCATTTTCAGATGTTTTCCCATCGGGTCATTGAAATTCTGTGAGAAGAGAGGACTCAGGAGGAAATCTGCAGGCACAAAGGAGGAAGATAAAATTTGCTGTTTCCCACCTCCTTAGGACAGGGTGAGGAAGGATATTTCTCCAGTTTAAAGCACAAGGAAAATCAGGAAGGCAGGGATGGCCTTGCTGATGGAGTGTTGCTTCCAACACCAATCCCAAAGCACAATTAACAACAGCTGCCTGAAATATGGATTTTCTGTTTTTCCCCTGTCTGAAACTCAGTGGACACGTTCACCATCTCATTGCTATGCAGAGCTCTGATGTGCCAGGGACACCTGCCAGTCTCCAGCAAAGATCAATCCATTTCCTAATTAGGGATGGGAGTTAATGGCAGCTGAAATGACCATTTTAAATACAGCAGGCCCTAAACAATGCCTTCTCAGGGTGCTGCCTGCCCCAGAGCCTTTCCTTTGTAATCTTCTCAGCCTCTGCACTCTCCTGGATGATTTATGGTGTCTGGGGGCTCCCTGGCAGCACTTTCTGTGCTGATAAAGAGGAGAGCCTTGACTGTATCTTAAATTGTCAACAAATGCTTTCAAATTTCCTAACAGTTCTTGCATTTGTCCTTCATATTTCCAGAGTTTAAAAAATGTTCCAGCCTGGATCTGCCCTTTCCTACAGAGTAATGCCCATGAGCATCTTATTATTGAGCCCCATGAACTTTCCCCACAATCAAAATGTGCTTAATTCCACTGGCCTTACCCCATAATTCCCAGCTGGATACCCAACCCTGTGGTGCCAGCCCAATTAATTCTGCTAGCATCATTAATTATTGGAGAAACACACCTGGCAAGAGTAAGTTTCACAGGCTAAAAGGGATATTACAACTTTAATAGAAGGAGACATCAAAAAGCATTTTGCCCACAGCAAGGAATTCAACAATTGTGTTTAAATTTAATATAACAAGTAATAAAGAGTTGAGCTGGAGTCAAAGTCTGTCACTGGCTCTCCCACAATATTATTTATGGCTCTATATAGGCCCAGCTCCATGACTTCAGCAGGCAGAAACCTTAATACCTTGTGACACAACTGGGCTGAGCCATCTAATATCACCCACAAATCCCTGAAAAACAAACACTCCTTCAAATAATTATGCTGTTCCAACATCATAACTTCCCAGGCAGTGATGAAATGTCCTGGTTTAGGGAAGACCACTGAAAAGCCTTGTCTGTATCCTGGGCTTCAAATCAAAAACCTTTAATATTAGGATCACACTCTGCACTGAATAAATGTCAGAGAAATAAACTTGACAGAACAATATATTTTTCATGCCCTAAAATGAATTTTAAAAAGGACCTAGAACAGGAAACTACAAAGTCTTTAACCTCCAGGGGGGAAAAAATCAAATACCACCCAGGTCACTAATAATCTAATGTCAACTGTTTCCATAAAAAATGGGCAATGATAAATAATCAAAGCATTTAGTGGGAGCTGTGGGGATCTGGGTTATTCTCAGTTATTCTGGGTTATTCTCTGTGCATGTTGATTAGATTTTTAAAGCAAAGGAAATGTTTCTCCCAGCCCTGTTTCCCTGTGGTTTTTAACTCAGACCATGAAATCTCTCTTTATTTTCTAGATCCTTCCAGCTCCTCACCTCCCTCAGCCTGGCTGCCACATTATCTTCTTGAGAATGACAACCCCTCAGAGCAGCCAGTGCAAGGTGAACTTTGGGCTGGAGAGGTTTAGGACACAAGGCTGGTCTGGCTGATCCAGACTGTACAGAATTCCAGAATTCCACATTCCAGAATTCCAGATTCCTGTCTCCACAAGTTCCTGGCATTGAGCTGGCTCCTGCACTGCCCTTCCACTCACACACCCCTCTGACCACTGCTTTCCTTTGGATGGGAGGAAAAGGTACAAGAAATGTTTATCCCACATCAATTATTTTAATTTCTTGCAGCAAACTACAAGAAAAGGGCGAGCCCCAAGCAGCTCACTCAGCAAAGAAGTGAATGTTACACCCTGAACAATGTGCAGAGCTGTTTATTCCACCACTGCCTCAATGCATTTATGACACTCCTGCATCCATCTCATGCTGCCCATTCCTTCTTACATGAAATGTAGAGACCAGCACAGAGTTCTCTGTTCCAGGAGACACAAGATCACTTTTGCTGCGCTTCAAATGTGAGAGAAGACAAAATCTCTTGTCCTTTGGCCAGGCAGTCCAAACTCAGCATAAGGATAAAACCCCAGTGACAGCAAACACACTGTGCCATCCCAGGAGTGGAGAATCAGCTTTTCTTGCCAAAAAAAAAGGACTTCAATGAAAAAAACCCCAAAAACAAACAAAAAAACCCCAAAAAACTCAAACAAGAACAAAAAAAACCTGCAAAAAATCCCAATAAAAACCAACAAACAAAAAAACCCCAAAACAAAAAACAAACACCCCAAAACAAAACAAAACAGAAAGTGGTATTAGCTAACCTGAAACAGCGATTTTAAAGCAAGATCCCAGAATAGAGAAGAGTTGCTTTCATCATGATATAACCTATAGAAATTGTACCTGAAAACATAGAAAGATTTCATGCCCTAGAATACTTTTTGCATCTCATTTCCATGAAGTGTCACATCCAAGGCCATCTACCTTCATCTTCTTGGGTGTAATACACTGTCCTAAAGGTAAAAAAAAAAAAAAACATTTAAAAATCCCCTAGTGTTTCTCTAGGCTTTTGCGTCCTTGTGGCAGAACTGTAGCTGGCCGTGAGGTGTTTTTACCACAAGCCGCTGCCACAGCTCCGGGCAGCCCTTTATCGCTTTTTGTGCAATGTGGGGATCCTGTGGGGATTAAACACACCCAGGGGGGAATAAATACACCCAGGGGGGATCAAACACACCCAGGGGAGGGATACACACACCCAGGGGGGAATAAAGACCCAGCTCAGCTCCCCCAGCCCTGCTCCCTCACCCTTTGCAAGCCGCCGGACTCGCTCCAGCTCCTCAGAGCCCTCTCCAAATCCAGGGGGAATCGCTGTGGGGCTCAGCTGGGACGGGATGTGCACAACCCCAACCCCACAAACCCGGCACCATTCAACCCCAACTCCGTACATCCGGCAACATTCGACACCGACCCCACAAGCCCGGCAGGATTTCGGGGCCGGATTTTCCGCCTCAACCGCGGCCGGCCCGGGCTCCACTCCCCGCCCCGCTCCGCCCTCAGCTCCCGGGGCCGCCCCTTCCCGCCCGGGGGAGCGGGGCCGGGGTAAGGAGCGAGGTTCTGAGGGCCACAGGGGGAAAAAGCCGCGCTTAGAGCCCGTCCATGAGGGCTGAGAGCAGCGAGGGAAGGGCAGAGCAGCTCCCGGAGCCCGTGAGGGGCGGGCACGGCCCTGGCTGGGGGAGCTGCCGGGCACGGAGCCGCTGCAGGGCTGGAGCCGGGCTGGGAGAGCTGAGGGAGAGAATCCAGGGAGAGCCCAGAGCCCTGCCCGGGCCTGAAGGGGCTCCAGAAGAGCTGCAGAGGGACTGGGGACAAGGATGGAGGGACAGGACACAGGGAATGGCTCCCACTGCCAGAGGGCAGGGATGGATGGGATATTGGGAATTAGGAATTATTCCCTGTGAAGATGGGCAGGCCCTGGCACAGGGTGCCCAGAGCAGCTGTGGCTGCCCCTGGATCCCTGGCAATGCCCAAGGCCAGGCTGGACATTGGAGCTGGAGCAGCCTGGGATGGTGGAAGGTTTTTCCCCACTATCTCATTTAACCATCCTCTCTTTCCATTTCAGCTCATTCCCCCTTGTTTTGACGCTACCTGGTGTTGTAAATAGTCTTACCTTTTCTTTCCTGTAAGTTCCTTTAAGATACTAGAAAGGGGAAAATTTGATTATTTTTTAATGAAGAATTTAATCCAAGCATTACTGTAATCCACCACAGATTTGCAAAGAATGCCGCTCAGATTTCACAGCTATTGCTCAGTGCTAGTTGGTTCTGTACATTTCCCCTGTGGATCTGAGCGTGTGCTGCTCTAATCCATGCTTTGGCTTGGTCATGACTGAGTTGTGATTTTACCCACCTGTTGTGGTGGTTAAATCTGGTGTGATGTGGCTGTAACATCCCAAAGTACCTCCCACGTTGCGGTGAGTAATCCTGTGAAACTGACCTTGTTTTTGTTTTTATTTGCAGTGCTGTCCCATGGCAGCTGCCCCAGCAGAGAGCTCCAGGAGCCATGGGAAGGGGCTGGAGCAGAGCCAGAGTCACAGCAGCTCTGCCTTGGACTATTCAGGAGACACCTTTGAGTCCTTCAGCGAGGAGGAGGAGAGTGAAGCACCTGGATCCTGGTGTTCCACAGAGGATGTGGAGGGGGCAGCTGTCTCAGAGGCTTTGGGAAGCTCAGCATCACATTTAGGGCAAAGTGCTGCAGGTACGCAGAGCTCTCCCTGCTTGAGGCCTGCCTTCCACAGCTCCTGTCAGTGCATTGGGGACTCAAATCAGTAAAAATAAACATGTGAAAACTGCATGCAGTGTCCTTGCTGTGCAGAGTGCCCACCAGATCCATGCTTCAGACAGCTCCATGGGAAGGACTTGGCCATGGAAATCCTTCCTTAGTAACCTTGTGATGCTGAAATTCTGTTGGCACCTTAAAAAACAGTTCTCCAAACTACTTTTTACCATGAATGAAAAGTAGCTGGGCCATAAAACAATTTTTCCATGGGATAGTTCCATGATTTAAAATACTGAAGAGGGCTGCGTAGGACCTCAAAGCTGCAGCAGAGGAAGGATAAAGCAGGAGCTGAAATCTGTGTATTGCTGTGGCTCAGGGTTTCTCCTCCCTAGCAGGGAGAACTGGCACATTCAAGTGGAGGATTATTTGCCTCCCACTTTGCTTTCCTCACAATGTGTGTTCAAAGTTGCCTTTTTCTCCTTGCAGAGGAGGAGTCTGAAGCAGTGGATCCTGCAGCTGTGGAAAGAGCTGCCATAGGAAAATGGATTGATGCCATGGGAAAGTGGATTGATCTGAAAAATAAAGACACTGGGATTAGGCCAGACAAATCTGCCATCACAACTCCTGCTGGTGAGTTGGGTAACTTCAGCAGAGCCTGTAATTGTTTCTTTTGGAAGGGGATGTAAACTTGACTTAAATTTTATACACAGGCTATTAAATCAAGCCAGCTAATTAGCCTGGCTTAATTAGCCAAGTAATTAAGTGCACAGTTTCTCTTTTATGCTTTCTTGGAGTGCAGCTTGTCTCCCATATCACACATGGCTTTGATGCTGCCCCTATGTAGTGACATTATCCTGGTGATGCATTACCACAAAATTCAAAAATGTCCCCATGTTTGACATTTAATTGTTTAATTTAATTCAGGTTTTTTCTCTCCACCTGTGGAGGAAATTTGGGCATTTTCCCCTCCAAAATAAACATGACTTCAGAATTTATTGTGTGACACAGGTTTTCCCCCTTGTTAACCAACAGTATTGATAATTGAATTATTTGTTTGCCCTGTTCTAGTTCCTTTCCCAAGCTGAGGGAGGCAGTAGGGCTCCAATTTTGGCAGGAACAATGGAGCAGCTTTACCCAAATAATGATGGAGTGCAGGGAGGAGGAGAAGGGAAAGGAGGAAGGAAGGATCCATTTCCATGTACCAGTTATGCAAGGAACTGTGAGAGCAGATGGTGGGATGCAAGCCCTGCTAAAGTCTGTCAAGAAGTGGGTCAGAGATGCTATTTTTAATTAAGAAAAAAGAGCAAAAAAAGCTGTAACTGAGCAAAAAATAATGGGAGCAGACGGGGAACCTTCCTCAATCTCCATGTTGATGGGAGGTGAGCACACTTGGAGTTTTGTAGGTCACTGTGGGACAGGGATCCTCCTGCCTGGGCCCTTCATGGTGTGGGATTTGTGCTCCAGCATCCTCAGAGCACCCATCTGCCCTAAGGAAGCAGCACCTGCCAGGCTGGGGAGAGCAGAGCTCCTTCCCCAGTGTCAGTGCTGGGGCTCCTGACTCATCTCCTGCATTGCTCTGCAGTCAGGGCAGTGTGCAGCAGCTCATCCTGGGCTGCTCCTACAGGAGAATCTTCCCAAAATACACCAGAGCCCTGTGACTGATTCCTGGAGACAGAGAATGGGACCTGGTGGGCTCAGAGGCACTGAGGGGAGGATGAGCCACAGCTGAAGGCTGGGGATGATTTCCCTTGGAAGTTGCACTCACTCAGAGGATTTTATTCATAGAAGGCCTTGCAGATCCCTGCAGTTCCTCACCAGGGAATTTGTGCCTTTGGCTGGTGGGTGCTGAGGGCAGGGGAGTCAGAGAGAGCACTGAGGCTGGAGCAGCAAATCCTGCTCCATGATCTTGAGGTGAAGGATGCAGAGCTGGCTCGTCCTTGCTGCTCCTGTCACTTGTCCCCGTGGCAGCCTCAGGGACTTTGGTGCTTCCAATGATCCATATGAGCAGCACAAAGTATGCTTTCTGCTTTTCTTTGATGCAAACACAGTACCCAGCCAGGCTATCCCCAAATCAATCATGATCAGCTATCCCCAAATCAATCATAATATTCTACATTTTTTTAATTAATACCACAAAATAGCCACAGCAACTCTTCTGATATCTATAAATGCTTCTCTTGGACTTAATCCTTCAGCACATGGTATCCCCCAACTCTTGTATTGTTTTAGCAGCTTGGAGATGTTTTTTTAGTGCAGCAGATGAGCTCACCTGGAAGTGGATTGCTGCACAGTGAGTCCCCTCAGAACACTCAGCTCAGTGAATCACTGAGCACACAGGGTGCTCTGAATTGGGGTTTGTTTTGTTGCCTCAAGACTTTCCTTCTCATCTTACTGCTAATAGGGTTAAATGTGATGGGGGAGCACAAGGTTCTGCTTTGCCTGTAGGAACACTCTGGAATGTCATTTTTATTTTTCATGGTTTT
This sequence comes from Melospiza melodia melodia, assembly GCF_035770615.1. Lineage (NCBI taxonomy): Eukaryota > Metazoa > Chordata > Aves > Passeriformes > Passerellidae > Melospiza > Melospiza melodia. Next base: position 2,160,676 of record NC_086209.1, on the reverse strand, counting down.
CTTTGTGGGCTGAAAGAAGGAAAACACGCTGGCCTCAGGTGAAGTGAGGAATTTTCATCAGAGTTCTTTGTCCCTGCACCCCAGTGTGGAAGCACGAGCTGTTATTAGGCAAATGCATCACAACATGAGTGTAAATCCTCAGTTCCACAGAGATTGCTCCATGTTAGTCATCTTTAAAATGCACTCAGGAAAAGGCAATTCTTCAGCTTGGCTGTGTCTGAGAATTCAGGTGGGGCTCTCTAACCCCCTGGCTGGTGCTGTGCTCACCAGCTGCCTCTCCATCAAATGCTTTGCCTGTTTATTTTTCTGCCCTGCTCCTCTAATTGATCCCTGGAGGGTGGGGATGCCCTGGCACAGTTGCCCAGAGGAGCTGGAGCTGCCCCATCCCTGGCAGTGCCCAAGGCTGGGTTGGATGGAGCTTGGAGCACCTGGGACAGTGGGATGAGTCCCAGTGTGGCACTGGATGGGCTTTAAGGTCCTTCCAACCCAGGTTGCTGTGTGACTCTGGGATGATTCACTGTGCTGGAGGAGTTTTACTCATTTGAAATTCCTGTTTGTGATGAACAGCCTGACATTTCAACCTGTTTCTCTGCCCTGTGGTACCTGCAGGGGTCTTTCTCGTGTTCTCTGCAGGTCAGGCTGTCAGCATGTTCATCTGAACTGTAAAATCAATCTAGGGCATTATGAAGATGCAATCTGGAGCTGCAGAGGTAAAACCTTACTGCAGAGCAGTTATTGATTATTGCTTTTCACAGTTATCTCTTTTTACCTTCTTTAAAATAGAGTACTGGTAAGGAATAAAAACAACAAAATGCCTGCCAATTTCCCTGTTATATCAAAGTTAAACATCAAAGGAAAAGGAAACTCATAAATATTTTCTTCTTTTCCTCCCTCCTGATGGATTTTACAGAAAGAGTGGTCAAATACTGGAATGATCTACCAAGGGAGGTGGTAGAGTCACCATCCCTTGAAGAGTTTAAAAAAAGACTGGATGTGGCACTTGGTGCCATGATCTAGTTGAGGTGTTAGAACATGGGTTGGACTCGATGATCTTAAAGGTCTCTTCCAACCTAGAATTTCTGTGATTCTGTGATTTCAAATGTTACACTTAAGGCTGGAGTTAAAACCTACATAGGTCACTGAAAAAACCTACAAAAGCTACACAGGTCACTGAGTTCCCTCAGCAGGGTTTGGGGTGCACACATGAGGGTTAGCTGGTCTCTCCTGGGCTGCTTCCTGCACTTTGTGGAGCTTTTCTGCCTAAATATTCCACGCTTTGTGACCTTCCTGGGTGAGATGGGGCTGGGGTTGAGCTGTGCTGCTGTCACTTGGGCTGCTTTTGTCCCCTGCTCTGCCTTACTGAGAGGAAACACTGGATTTGGAGTAACAAACATGAGAAAATGTCCTTGTGGAGCAGCCATGGGCACTGGCAGGGATTCTGTGCACTGCCCTTAGATCTCCACCCCAGCTGGAGAAGGAGCATTGCAGCAGGTCTGGATCACACATGGAAAACAGGGAATCTACATGGAATAAACCCAACCCAAAGCAGGAGCTGAGATCCCCTGGGCAGGTGAACCTCCCACGCCTGGGGGAGATCTGAGTGTGCAAATACTTCAGTTAAAAGACAAACTTTCCTCATCTTTTTTTGTGTTTCTTTCAGAAAAATTCTAGTCCTTGATCCCTAATTTATATTCTTTCTGAACATCCTGTTAAGCATGAGTTAATGTGGAGGAATAACTCCAGCACTGAGTCGTGCAGTGAGGTTTAAAAATTGCTGTTCCCTTTGCCAGTGTTTCTTCTGAAGTCTGGAGGTGCAGATGAGCAGATGGGTGGGTGTGTGGCAGCACAGGATTTATGCATTATTAGAAACCAATTCTTAATAAAATTGCACTTGTGGATGTCAGAAGAACCTTAAGTGAGTTATTCAGGCTGGTATTAAACTGTCACTAAATGCTCAGTGGACCTGATGTGTTTTACTTCTCCCTCTGAGTACTCAAATGCTTTTGTTCTGGGTTTTTCCCCCCCTCACAATGGTAACTTTTTAATCTTTTTATTCATTCTGTGTTCAGCATAAATGAACCTGCCAGGAATGTTTTATTAGTGAGATTAAACCCAGTAGTGGCACATGATTTCCACTTTTTTACACAATTCTTGTAAGGAAAATCACCTGATGACTGAAATGGAGGTTTCCACTCAGATATTTATGATGCTCCCTCAGAATTTTTTTAAAATTAAATTTCATTTTAAGGTGTTGCTAATTCTCACTTATATGTCTATAAATTGTCTTTCCTTTTAATCATTTTGATACCTCATCTTAGGATTTCCACTTTTTTACACAATTCTTGTAAGGAAAATCACCTGATGACTGAAATGGAGGTTTGCACTCAGATATTTCTGATGCTCCCTCAGAATTTTTTTAAAATTAAATTTCATTTTAAGGTGTTGCTAATTCTCACTTATATGTCTATAAATTGTCTTTCCTTTTAATCATTTTGAAACATCATCTTCTTAGGAGGAGTAAATAGCTTTGTGATGCTCAATTCTGAACTTAAACATATTTTCCATGTTGTCCATGAAGCCGCAAAATTCCTGTTTTAGTTTTAATTATGGATTCCCTTATCCTTTAGAAACACTGGATTTCTAAGGAGATGCTCAGTTTCTTTGCACAATTCCACAACTGTGTCCTGTGCACTCAGGACTAAATAAATCCCAGGGAGTTTGGGGAAGTTTTATATTCCAGTTTTTCAGTATTTTGAAGATTTGTGTTGTGGCACTGGAATGCCAAGTCTGGAAATTGAATTTAATCCTGAAAAGAGAAAATGTGGAGGGGTTGTTCAAATGATACAACCCAAGTTCCCAGCAGGAATTTGGGTGTGAATCCTTGGGGTTAAACACTTTGGAGTCACCACCTGCCTGATTTTGGGGGAAATCTGCCCATGGAAACCTGGAGAGCCCCATCCTGAGCTGCTGGCCATGAAATACTGCCCTGCTTGTGCTCTGAGCCTCTGGAAAATCTCCCCAAAAGCCCTGAATGAAGTTGTAAATCCATCCTAACCCGCCCAGCTGAAGTCTAATCTCTGTTTTATTTATTTTTATGTGCCACTGGGAAGGATAAGGGAAGATGAAAGAGGGAATGATCTTTTTGAAATAAGATCTTCTAAAGAATTTAGGAAATGATTGTTGAAGCTTTAGATAAGAGGTGTTTTCTAATTGCATTTCCTCCAAAAAAAAAATTGCCTTTCTGTAGTTTGTGGAATGTATTGGAGGTGTTTCCAGAGTGCCTTCAGTGGACACTGCCTCTAATTTTTCTTACAAATTGCTCCTTAGAGTTATTGATGAGATCTCTCTTGATATATTAATTTATTTGGGTTTAGCAAGTTGCAGTTTCAGGTGGTGAGGTGCTAAATCTGTATTATTGACAGCCAGTTTATTTAATGTCATAGTGTTTAACTGCTTGCTTTGCTAATCTATTTATCCTGTGCCATTAACCTTTTGTCTTTTTATTTCCTCCCATCTTTGGAGCTTCTTTTAGAGCCATTTATTGTGCAGGTTCCTACAGCTCCCATCCCCATTTGTGTTTAAATTCTGATTTTGGAGCCTCTTTTAGGGTGTTTTATGATGCAAGTTCCTGCAGCTCCCATCCCCATTTGTGTTTAAATTCTGATTTTTGAGTCATTTATTGTTACTGGTTACTGTAACTGCCATCCCCATTTGTGTAAATTCTGATTTTGGAGCCTGTTTTAGAGCTATTTATTGTCCAAATTCCTACACCTGCCATGCACATTTGTGTTTAAAATTCTGATTTTAGAGCCAATTACCGTGCAAGTTCCTACAGCTCCCATCCACATTTGTGTTTAAATTCTGGTTTTGGAGTAATTTATTGTGCAAGTTCCTACAGCTCCCATCCATATCTGTGTTTAAATTCTGATTTTGGGGCCTGTTTTAGAGCCTTTCATTATGCAAGTTCCTACAGCTCCCATCCCACCCAGATTTGTGTTTAAATTCTGATTTTTGAGCCATTTATTGTGCAGGTTCCTATAGCTCTCATCTCCATTTGTGTAAATTCTGATTTTGGAGCCATTTATTGTGCAAATTCTTACAGATCCCATCCCCATTTGTGTTTAAATTCTGATTTTATAGCCAACTATTTTGCAGGTTCCTACAGCTGCTGTCCCATTTGTGTTTAAATTCTGATTTTAGAACCATTTATTGTGCAGGTTCCTGCAGCTCCCATCCACATTTATGTTTAAATTCTGATTTTGGAGCCTCTTTTAGGGTGTTTTATGATGCAAGTTCCTGCAGCTCCCATCCCCATTTGTGTTTAAATTCTGATTTTTGAGTCATTTATTGTTACTGGTTACTGTAACTGCCATCCCCATTTGTGTAAATTCTGATTTTGGAGTCTGTTTTAGAGCTATTTATTGTCCAAATTCCTACACCTGCCATGCACATTTGTGTTTAAAACTCTGATTTTAGAGCCAATTACCGTGCAAGTTCCTACAGCTCCCATCCGCATTTGTGTTTAAATTCTGGTTTTGGAGTCATTTATTGTGCAAGTTCCTACAGCTGCCATCCCATTTGTGTGTAGCTGTGCTCTGTGTGGCTGCAGGCAGGGTTTGGCTCTCCTTGGCCCACAGGAGCTCACACAGATGCAGGGCAGCCATCCCTCTGTCCCTGGCACAGCCACTGATGCCTTTCCCTGTTGCTTGCAGGAGTTTGTGGGTTCTCCCAGGCAGAGCTGGGAGCTCTGAGCCGTTTCTGCAGCAGCAGGATCAGCAGCATGCAGCAGCAGCAGCAGGCACACAGGGGCAGGAGGCTGCACTGGGGAGCCCCAGCAAGGCAGACTGAGCCACGACAGTCCTGTGCTGTTCCTGCCCAGCTGATGAACAGGATCCTGCTGGAAAACACCAGGGAGGCTCTGAAACAGGTACTGGGGGGGACAAAGGGAGATTTCCCCTAAATTCTGGAGAGCCACTGCAGAAAAAAGCCATAATTACAGGATCAAGGCAGGCAGACCTTACTGATGCCAGGCTCAGGCCTCTGGAAGAGGTTTTGGGTTGACAGCCCAAGATTTAATCTTCTCATTTCTCAGACATTGTCACAGACACATTTTATGAAAAATCCTTTCCTTAGGATTTTTCCTCCTGAGAAGCTGGGAGGCCTCAGGAACAAAATGCAAACAATGGTTATCTGCTGCTGTGGGATGCAACAGGTGCATCTGGGATTGGTGTCATGAGGTTGTTTCTAATTAATGGCCAATCACAGTCAGCTGGCTCGGACTCTCTGTCCCAGCCACAAGCTTTTGTTATCATTCTTTCTTTTTCTATTCTTAGCCAGCCTTCTGATGAAATCCTTTCTTCTATTCTTTTAGTATGGTTTTAATATAATATATATCATAAAATAATAAATCAGCCTTCTGAAACATGGAGTCAGATCCTCGTCTCCTCCCTCATCCTCAGACCCCTGTGAACACGGTCACAATACATCACTTTAGATGCTAGCAAATAATCATCATAAACTATTGTCTGCTGATAAAATCCTGATTTGTGTGATTGAGCAAGGCTGAGGTCATCATTTATTTTACAAGAAGCCCTGGGCCAGCTAGAGGAAAAAGCCTTTTTCTCTGAGTGTGTTTGCCCCAATTATTTATCAAATTATTCTGCATATTATTTGTTGTGAAGTCTTTGGGACTCCGGGATTAGAAGAATTCCAAAAACAAAACCTGCCTGTGTTCCCAGCTTTCTCAGGTATTAGATAATATTGATAAAAACTGTTCCAATAAAATCTTGGTGACCTCAGCCTCTGTCTCATCTTTACCCTATGCAAATCTCTTTTTTTTTGTCACCAGCCCAGTGGTTTTTTCCCACCACAGGATGGGTTTTATGTCCAGCTCCTCCCCTCAGCCCTGCATCTAAAAACAGCACTTTAAAGTCAGTTCTGATGTGATAATTATTTCAGCCTTCCTGTCTTTTAAAACAATTCTGACATTTCAGCCATCTGCTTTTAAAATTTCTGTTAATGTTAACCTACCTTGCAAATTTAGTGGAATTTTTTATTTTATCTTTCTTTGTCTTCCATTGTGGGAATACATTCCCTGAGAAAAGTGACTTCATCTGCTTGGTTCTGTTGTAGTTCCCCACAACATTTTTGTCCAGAGAAATTCAGGGAAGAGGAGACAGAGGCCTGGGATGGGACTTCCTTGGGCTGATTCCTCTGTCTTTGTAGCAATTGAATGTGTTTATGGAGCCAGATGGAATCTGAGTCAATTAGATCAGATAAAACCATTGATATTTCATAAAAGCACAAACCCTGGGATTTCTGTAATGCTGTTAAATAAGCTTAAGATTTCATGGTGGATAACCTGACCCAGGAATCACTGAGCAGCACTGATTAGCTCACAGACAGAGCTGCAGAGTCTGGGCTGGATCCTGGCTCAGAGCTGCATGTTTGAACTAATGGCTCCAGAGCTTATTTGCCTCTTAATTCATTTATAAAATGTATAAATATAATTTATAATCATAACCCCTCTGGTTGCTGCTTAAAGCCTTGCACACGGCCAGCACAGGAGCAGTTATAGATGATGGAATTGTGACTCTGAATTATTTTACCACTGCCTAAAAAGCCAATTTTTGTCTTTAGTGTATTTTTTTTGATTGTTCTTAAAGTTGCCAGGCCAGACATTGCTCATGGCATCAAAGTTTCCTCTTCCAGGTGACAGAAGCTGAAATCCATGAGGTTTCAACCTGTCCTGGCTGCCAGCAGAAGGAAGCAGAGCTGGCCAAGGTTGCCTTTCTCAGGCAAAAAAAGACTCTGCTGGAAGGTGCTTTAATCCAAGAGAAATTGGAAGAACAGTTTTACTCCAGGGTAAGCAAATATTGTTGAAAAAAATTCATGCTACATTTTATAGGTGCTGTAACGAAAGAATCTGTAATTCAGATTCTCCCTGATTTATGGCAGTGAGATCAGTGCAAACCAAAATAGAATTTGGGTCCATTTCATTAATAAAGTGCTTGGGACCAACATTCTCCTCAAGTCATTGGAGTTGCTGATTTGTGGAAGCTGAAGGTCATTCCCAGGCTGTCCTGGAATGGGTTTGGGTCCCTTTTGATTGTGCCTCCCCAGTTTGTTTTCTGTCCAAGCTGAAATGGCAAATTAAATGATGTGATAGGGGGTGACTGCCCCTACTGGGCTTCCTTGCTCACCCTTTGGGAATCTTGCATTAGGACACTGCAATGTGAGATGGAGGCTGAGGTTTTTCTGGAATACTGGGATTTTTTTCTGGGATACTCTGAGATTTCTGCTTGCAATTCCTGTCTCTGTGCCAGTGTCCCAGAGATGGAAGCTTTGTTGGTAGGAGTTGCCTCTGGAGCAGCTGGGGGAGCAGTGAAATGTGCAGAATTTCCTGGGCCTCCCTTGGCTGCTCTTCAGGAGGATCCTTGTAGCCATGGTATTTTCTGAAAAATCTTTTCCTTAGGATTTTTCCCTCTGAGAAGCTGGGAGGCCTCAGGAACAAAATGCAAACATTGATTATCTGCTGCTGTGGAATGCAACAGGTGCATCTGTGATTGGTCTCATGGGGTTGTTTCTAATTAATGGCCAATCACAGTCAGCTGGCTTGGACTGTCTGGTCAGTCACAAACCTCTGTTATCATTCCATTCTCTGCTTTCTTAGCCAGCCTTCTGATGAAATCCTTTCTTCTGTTCTTTTAGTATAGTTTTCATATAATATATATGATAAAACAATAAATCAAGCCTTCTAAACATGGAGTCAGATCCTCATCTCTTCCCTCATCCTCAGACCCCTGTGAACACGGTCACAGATCCTCCTGAAGGAAGAGCTCTTCTCTCCCTCCTTGGGAGGGGGAGCCTGAAGGGAGGAGCCTTCCTGCAGCTCCCAGCTCTCTTCTCATGTTGAGCAACCTGGGAGTTTGTGCTGTACCACACATTCCTTTCTTCCCTAGTGTAATTCCAGTTTCCAGCATTTTGACTCTTCCTCACTCCCTACCTAAGATTTGAGAGCTTCAGCCTCAGGTGAGGCTTCACTTTTTCCCATTTTTTCCCCATGCAAGGCCAGCTGCTTTTCCCTGTCCCTCCTCAGGGAAGAAGTCTGCTTTTTGGGCCAGAGTTTTTAATCAGAATCCTTTCAAACCCACCAAAGTGTGTGGAGGAGTGCTGCCCCTCTGGCTGGGCTTGAGGGGCTGGGTGTGTGCTGCAGGCCATGACAAATGGCAGGAATACAATCCTGAATAATCCCATGTTTGCTTTCTGTTTCAGGACACGCTCACACTTCTAGGAGAAGCACTCAGAAGCTTTCCCAAACCTTCAGAGGATCCCAGGGATTTGTGGCAAAGGCTGAAGGGTCAGGAGTGGAAAGACTGAATGGACCATAACTCCAGTGGGTGAAGAACTGGGAGAGCCTCCTGTGGGCAGCCAGCTCCAGAATTCCACTGATTTTGGATCTGAGCTGCTGTGGCAGTGATGGATTGGGTGCTGCTTTAATATTCCTGCAGGTAGAACCAGATCTGCCTGCCTGGGGTGTGAGTCAACCTCTCCTCAATGCAAATGTTGCAGCAGATTGTAATCCATCTCCATGGGCTTCTCAAATTCCAGAAGCCAGCAGTTTCCATTATTAATCTGGCAAGGCAGAAGAATTGTTTTTTGGGGGATTGCTGTGGGATTGCAGAGCAGCTCCCAGCTGCCTCCATCCATAAGGAAAATAAATGATTCTGTTTGCCAGGGCAGGGAGGTGTAATTACTGCATCTCAGCTCAGGCTTTGCCCACTGCCTCATGGTAAATTGAAAGTGAGAGCCCCAGGTGGAAGACAAAAAGCAAAGTTAACTATAAAAAGCAGTAAAATGAAATGAAGTATTTATAGAAGGGAATTAATGAGGTTGTAACAGAAATTAATCAGCAGGACTGGGGGTGCCAATGGGATGAGAAATGATAATAAATTAATCATGGAATCTATATAGGATAGAGAAAAACAAGCAACAAGATGAAAACTGGGAGAGAAATTGCAAGAAAATACTTTGGAATTGGTTGTAGTTTTTCAAGATTAGGAAGTCACTGTTGTTCAAAGACTGGATCTGGGGTTCAGTACACATCCAAATAAAATGGAATTGTGCTGGGAATCTTTGGGCTAGACAGTGAAATCATCCTCACTGTGGCCTCCAAAGCCTGGTACTGCTCTCTGGGCACCTCTGCAGCCCTTTGTGACCAAAGCTGAGAGCAAGGGCTCAGCCATGGCCTGACTCTCCTCAGCCTCCCATATCCTGACTTCTCTGCATTCCCATCTCTGTGGAAACCTTAGAGGGATATCCCTATCTGTGAACCCACACTGCATTTTTGTGCCAAAGCAGATGGAATCAAATCCCCCTGTTGCATTTTCTTCCCCCATTTTGGGACCAGAGCCCTCACTGCTGCCTTAAGCGGGGGTTTGTATTTCATGGGGTTGTTTCCCTCCTCTGCTCTGGGTTGTTTATCAGAGTCCTTGAGAGCTGTTTAGCCTCTTGTTCTCCCTTCCCACAAACCATGGAAAACCTGGAGGGAAATGCTGGGATATAAACAGAAGTGTTAGCAAAGTTCTGCCTTCTGCTGCTTAAAAATCTGCTCAGAGTGCTTTCCCTGGGAGTGGATCCTGAGTAGGTGAAGCCCAGGTGGGAGCCCAGCCCAGCCCTGAGCTCCTCAGTGCTGCTTGTCCTTGCAAACAGCTTCAATGGTCCATCAGAAATACTGCCCCAACAGCATCCCCTTTGGAATTGTCCTGCAGGGCACTTGGATAATGAATAAACTCTGCTTGTTCCTTCCTGTTGCTCTGGGATCCTTGGAAATGTTTAAACCCTTAAATCTCCTGCTTTCCAATCTCCTCCTGGGTGCCCCACCTCTGTTCCTGGTTTTGCTCTGCACTCCCTGGTTCTCTGAGCCTCTGGAAGTCTCTGCACACACTGGGAGAGGCACCCAGAATTTCAGGTGGGGCCTTGGAAGGGCTGCCAGGTGTACAGGGGGTGATCAGGAACTGAATCCTTGGAAACTGTCATTTTGTAGCACAGATTTCAGCCCTTGCAGACCCACAAAGAGTGACTGCCGTGCACATGTTGATATTTCTGTTTTCAGAACACTGAACCTTTCTGGAGCTACTGAAATTCCTTTGCAGCTGCTGTCAGCCTTTCTGTAAATCTGAGCTGTGAGTTATCTGGGTTATGTGTCTGACAGTGTTTGTCTGTGGAGCTCACACACAGTGCCTGCACAGCTCCTGTTTGTTTGCATAAATGTTACAAACAGAACTCAGGTAACTCCTCAGCAAAATCAAAGCAGATTTTGCTGATGGCTGTTGGATGCATTTTCCTGCTGCTCACTACAGTTGTTTCATTCTTTTATCAGCAGTGACTCTGAGATCTGAGTGTTTTCTTTATGCCAATGGAATGGATGATCTGATCTCCTAAATAATTTATTTTCTAATCCTGCACTTTTTGAGGCTGGAGATCCAAAACTCTGCCGTGTGGGAAAGAGGGTGGGTGAGGTATCCTCTTTTTTCCCCTTCCAGGAGCTCCTCCCTCCAGCAGGAGATTTTTCTTTTGATCCAAAGAAACCTCAAAACTCTGGTCAAGGAATATTGGCTCATCTGCTGCCTGGTTTGTGCTTGCTGGGGCATGAAAGGAGCAGAGTGGCTCAAGAGGGATTCCTTGGGAAAAGCAGCTGTGGCTGTGAAACAAATCAATCTGCCTCTTCAAAGTGCTCTGCAGCTTTGCCTTTGTGGCTTTCATGGCACCCAGAGCCTGGATGATTTCATCTTCTGGGTGATTGCTGATGTGGTGGGCTTCATTGCTCTGTGCTCACAGAGAAGGTTTCTCCCATCTCAGTTGTTTCATGCTCTATGTGTGCTGATATCCACTTTTGGGGTGTTGGATTTTATAACTGACCCTTTGGAGAAACTTGCATTCCTCACATTATCATTAAAATCAGTTTCCCATGGACTGCAGCACTGTAACTTTCCCTTTCATTTGCTCTAGCTTTATAAAAACCACCCTGCACTCCAGGCTCCCTCATTCCTTGTCCCCTTTCCAGCCACCTCTCCTGCTCTGGGAATTTGTATCTCTAGAAAAACTTCCAGCTCAGTCCCAGCAGCTCTGAGTGGGAATGAGGTTTTAGTGGCATTCACTCCCTGGATCTGAGCTGGCAACAAAGCTGAACATTCCCAAATTACCTGTTCTGGTGGAAGGTGGCCCTGCCCTTGGCAGGGGTGGCACTGGAGGAGCTTTAAGGTCCCCTCCAACCCAAACCATCCCACAATTCTGGGATATTTAAAGTTGGATTTCCTCAGTAGAGGAAATTCTTTGTGGTCCCAGTGGTTCAGTGTAGGATCAGAGAAGAGTTTGAGTTGGAAGAGACCTTCCAAAGGCCACTTAACCCCCAAAGGCCACCTTACACCTCCCACTATTCCAGGGTGGTCTGACCTGGATTTGGACATTTTCAGGGGTCCAGGGGCAGCCACAGCTTCTCTGGGGATTTTATTACAGGGCCTGCCCATCCTCAGTGTAAAAACCTTCTTGTATCTGGTCTAAAGGAGCCCTCCTGCAGGTAAACCCACCCTCCCTTGTCCTCAGGGCCTGCTCAGAGCTGTGCCCCACCTTTCCTGTGACCCCCTTCAGGTGCAGGAACGTTCCTGGAGCCTTCCCTTCTCCAGCTGAACACTCCCAAAGCTCAGCTTTTCCTCATGGGAGAGGGGCTCCAGCCCTCAGAGCACCTTTGTGGCCTCTTTCCATTAATCCTGAACATTTCCCTGAAGTTCCAGGAATATCTGCAATGCTCCAGGCTCCCCTGGGGTCCCTCAGTGCCTCCTCAGAAATTCCCCTCACAGGGTTGGGGTGTGGTGAGACTTGGGTGGTTTTTTAATTCTATTTTTTACCACAGCTAATTTGATGAGGTTTCAAGAAAAGGAGCTGAACTCATTTATTCCTGTTGGGAACTTGACAGAAGTTCTCATCTGCTGGCACCAAGGACAAGGGCACCCAGCTCTCAGTGACCCCTGAGCTGAGAGCACTTCAAACCATCCACACATCCTCCAGCAAGGGCTGCAGTGCTCCCAGCTCTGCATTCTTCAAGCATTTTCCAATCTCCTTGCATTCCTCAAGCTGTGATTTTATTACCACTGGATGTGATTTTCAGAGAGTGACTTTTGATTGTGCCCCTGAGGGAGGCACTGGGAGTGTGCAGATCAGCCCTGTCTGCCCCAGGGCTGCTTTCCTGCCTGCTCTGCCTTCAAATGATGGCAAACCAGATATTAATCCTACCCACTGATATTAATCCTACCCACAGATATTAATCCTACCCACTGATATTAATCCTACCCACAGATATTAATCCTACCCACAGATATTAATCCTACCCACTGATATTAATCCTACCCACTGATATTAATCCCATCCACTGATATTAATCCTATCCACAGATATTAATCCTATCAACACCACATTTGCATTGGTTTCATGCAACTCTTTGTCCATTTCTTTTTCTCCACAACTGATTTTGAAGCTCTTTGGCAGCACTGACAGCACCAGGATGTGGATGGGAGATGAGGGGGAGTGGATTCCTTCTGTCAGGGTCCTCCATTTTCCAGATTACCCAAAGAATTGATCAGGGTACTAAAAAAAAAAAACAAAAAACAAACCAAACATTTTCCAGCTTCTGGGCATGGATATTCACTGCTTATTTATTCATTTATTTATTCTGTAATAAAATAGTCCTGTTCTCACAGACTAGGCTGTATGATCCATAAATACCCTTGTAAAATAGATTTGTAGCATGTAACAGAATCCCTTAGAATATTCTGTGAAAATTCTTTTTTTGTTGTTGCTGTTGTTGATAGCACTTTCAGAACATTTACATCCTTCATCCTGACATTTTGAAATAGAACATTTTTTCCTACAGAGGTAAGTTTACAGCATCATCACAGTATTATAGCTTGTTTAAAAATACATACAGCAGAACTGGTAATTGCAAGCAAGCTGGAGACTTGAGCAGGGAGCTGGTGGCAACTTCACATGGTTCCTACTTTATAAAACAATGACATTTATTAATATTACATCCATCACTCGGTTAGAAAAGATTACTTAGATGTGCTACTCACAAGAAATCTGTCATTCCTCTGTGACATCACAGGACAGGCTATGGAAATAGAAACACTCTGTGGTATGGGTGGTTTAAAAAGGTGGTTAATTTAAAAAAGGGGTTTAGGCTGTTTTATCCCTTAAACTGAAATTCCATTAACACTGGATGTCCTTAATCCACTTGGGATGCCACAAGCAGCTCTCAGCACAGCCCTGGTGTGAAGGGAGCACTGAAATGTCACTGAAATGTGGCCCAGGAGCAGCTCTGGGGGAGCAGCCTGGCTGGGAGCCTCTCACTGCAGCACCCCCAGCACAGCTCAGCCCCCCTGGCTACCCCAAATCTGCCTCTTCACCTTCCAGGGGCTCTGTGAAAGACTGAGAGCAACAGAGTGAAATTTGGAATATTTGAAATACTTAAAATACTGGAAATTGTGGAAAAAATGTACAGAAAATTCTGGTTAAGGTTGGAATGGAGCTAAAAACTCACCCCATTCCAGCCCTGCCATGGCAGGGACACCTCCCACTGTCCCAGGGTGCTCCAGCCTGGCCTTGGGCACTGCCAGGGATCCAGGGGCAGCCACAGCTGCTCTGGGCACCTGTGCTAGGGCCTGCCCACCCTGCCAGGCACTGCCAGTTTGCCCAGCAAGGATTAAAATGACAGAAGAGATTAAAAATACATCATTGCATTGGTTTTACTTTGCACAAATGAGACTAAATGTATAAATATATATATATATAAGTATAATAAAGCTGTAGGAAATCTCCAAACTGCTAACAACTCTTAGAAATGAGATAAAACAAGGATGTGTTTGCTTGGAAATCCCAAATTTGCAGTTCTCTCATTATTTTCATTTTCAGGTAATTCAAGAGTCCTTCATGGTGGATCCTGCTTTTCTCGTTTTATGAAACAAGTTCAGGTGTGCTTTGGCAAATGCTCTTTTCTTGGTCTCTCTGATACTCCTCTTGTGCTTTCTGCAGTCTTCTCCCTCTGAGTTTCCACTTGTGGAAGCAGTAGGTGACGAGGGACGTCATGACCAGGGAGAAGAGGATGACCAGCACCACGATGAGGGCGATGGTGGACGAGAGGGAGCCCTGCAGCTGCTCGCTCTCCGTGTCCCCGGTGGAGTTCACAGCAGCAAAGTTCTCATACTCTGCTGGGGCCACCAGGGCAGCTCCAGGAGCCTCCCTCAGCTTGGGCCTCATTGGGACTCGGGAGTGTTCTCAGGATCCTGGAGAAGCAGATTTAGGAGTGCCCTGTCACATCCAGGAGCCACCTCTGGGCGCTGCAGGCATGGGGGACACTCAGCAGTGGAGAGCAGGAGCTGCAGCCTCCAGCACAGGTCAGCTTTATCTCAGGTGGGTCAGTTTTATCTCAGCTTTATCCCAGGTGGGTCAGTTTTATCCCAGCTTTATCCCAGGTGGGTCAGTTTTATCCCAGCTTTATCCCAGGTGGGTCAGTTTTATCCCAGCTTTATCCCAGGTGGGTCAGTTTTATCCCAGCTTTATCCCAGGTGGGTCAGTTTTATCCCAGCTTTATCCCAGGTGGGTCAGCTCTATCCCTCTATCCCAACTTTATATCCCAGCTTTCTCCCTGATTTGGGTCAAGAATGTGCTGCTTTCTTCATCAGCTCAGCCAGCTGCCAGTTTGGGAATCCTTGTTTTCTGCAAGAGATAATTGGAGAAAACCCAATCAGTTTTCCGCTGAGGCAGAGCTTGTCCTGGGGCTGAAAGCAAACCAAGTGCTGCAGCAAGTGTAACTTTCTATCAGAGGAATTGTTTCAGTGGAAGATTTTTTTTCTTTCCCAAAATGTTCCCAGAAGAGAGGGAAATCAAAGGCCTGTTTTGTACGTTACCCACAGTAACAAAATCAGCTGCAAATGGGAGTTCTGACATTAATGAAGGGGTTTCATTTCCCCTCTTCTATGTATCTGCTCTTGGACTGGGCTGGAGTTTGGGGTTAAATCCTCTGGAGTTTTAGTTATAGTGGGACTGAGGAGGTTTCCTCACTGATGGCAAATCTGGGATCAGGAGAAAGGTCCTGGGTGAAAAACCACCCGGATTAGTGGAGAGGTGAGCTCCCCTACAGGCACTGAGCTGTAAACTGAATTTAACCCCCCCTCCCTTCCACAGTTCTGCTGGAATTTCAGAGACTTTTAAATCATTTGCCTTTGATATGAGCTGTGTGTGACAAATCCTAAAAAATTCACTCATCTGAGCAGTTATGAAGCCTAAAGCTGCTCTGCCCTCCCCATCCCCTCCCTGATCCAAATCCCATTTTGGAGTTAAACCTGAGGAACGAGGCTGCTCTGCTCTGCATTCCTGTTTCCAATCGGGACAGGGGGATTTGCCTCGGGATATTTTCCTCTGAGGAGCTGTAAGCACGTTCAGGGCTATTTATTTCAAACAACAGCTTGCTCCAAACCCCCTCCACCCTCCTCCCAAATGCTTGGAGGCCAAAATTAGGTTTCAGAGATCTTGGAGCATCATTGTTTGGAGATGCTGTGTTTGATAGGATGCAGTTCATCCTCTTTATAGAAATAAAGTTCATCCCACTCAGGCTCACAGAGAACCGAGGGTCTCTTTTCCTAATTAACAGCACATTCTGATTAGTAATAACCACTGTTTATATAGCTCAGCATTCTGTTGGTGCTAAAAGATGTAAATAACAGTTCCTGCCAGTTTGGAACAATATGCTCACAGAGTCAGAAATGGGGATTTTCAAGGGAGTTCAGAACTCAGATTTTGCTGAGGGAGAGCTGAAGGAAAGCTCATTTCACAGGAGGGACCCAGTGGCCCATCTTTGATGAATGTCTACAAGGGGCTCTGCTGGCAAGCCATGCATCAGGAGGGGTGACAACAGAACATTGCAGTGCTCCCTGTGTGTTCAACATCTCTCTCAAGCAGAAAGGAACTACAATAAAAGCACTTGAGGAGCTGAGAAATGCTCTCTGATTTATGGAGCAGCCAAGTTCCCACCTGGCCAGGGAAATCCAGACTGGGGAATGTCTCAGCACAGGGGGAATCTGATCTTGTCACACTTGCCTTGGCCTGGGTCTCATCTCATCTGTGCCCACAGCTCTCGGGTTCCTGGGGAGGAGAGAACAGAACACAAAGTCACCATGGGGCTGGCTCTGTGCTGCTCCAGAGGGGCAGGGTGAGTTTGTCACTGCCCCACCAGGGCAGGAGGTGACATCCAAACCAAACCAGGAAAGCTTTTAAATCCCAAATCTGCAAAGCTCTGCTTGGGCTCGGCTGCATCTGGGGAAGGAAAGGGCAATTCTGGGTAAATCCCTTGGGAACAGGGATTTACCTGCTGGTGCTGTGCTGTGACCTTGGAGTGACAGTGACCAAACCTGGGGCTCACAGCAGGGCCACCTCTGCCCCTGTGGGTGACAGCAGGGCCAGCACAGCCCCCGTGGGTGACCCAGCAGTGCCACCTCTGCTCCCATGGGTGACCCAGCAGTGCCACCTCTGCTCCCATGGGTGACACAGTAATGCCACCTCTGCTCCTGTGGGTCACAGCAGTGCCACCTCTGCTGCCTGAGGGCCAGGAATGCTCCTTGCTGTTGCTCAGGGAAGGATTGGGGACCCATTGGAGAGCAATGGTGACAGACCCCAAAAGTGCCATGCATGGCTGGAGGCTGGGCGGGTGTGGGCACAGTCAGGAGCAGGGCCCAGGAAGAGGCTCCTCCTGTGGGCATGGCAGGGGCTGGCACAGGGCTGGGGGAGCAGCCCCTGGCACAGAGCAGCCTGGCAGGGCCAGCAGAGGGGCTGGGCTCCTCTCCAGAGCACAGGAACATGGTGGGGTTCAGGGGTTCAGCCCTTGGGAACCTCAGCTCAGCTCCCATCCCGCCCTCTGCAATCTCACTGGCACCATGGGTAGTCAAATTTCTGAAAAATCTCTTGGCCCAGAATTTGGGAAGCTGGGAGGCCTCAGAGAAAAGGAAAACAATTCTTGTCTCATTTGCTTCTCCTGTGTTGTGCTCATGTGCCATGTGGTTGGAGATTGTTTACCCACAGGTGATTGTTCCACTGGTTTCATGTGAGTTGTTTTCACTCTTTGGCCAATCAGGGCCAAGCTGTGTCAGGGCTCTGGAAGGAGTCACAAGTTTTCATTATTATCCTTTGAGCCTTCTGTCTGTATCCTTTCTGTATTCTTTAGTCTAGTTTAGTTTAGCATTCTTTAATATAATATAGAATCATAATATAATAAATGAGCCTTCTAAGAACACAGACTCAGATTCATCATTCCTTCCTCCATCTGGGAACCCAGAAATACAAGGGGCAGCACATCCTCAGGAGGCACTTCCCATTTAAATCCCCCAAACCTCCTCCTCTCCCAGGCTTCAGCTGAATTCCAGCAGCAGAGAATAAATAAAGCTGAGATTGTTTGCTTGGCTTTGTGTGAGTCATAAGCCTTCAGTGGCTTTGGCCTGAGCACTGCAAACATTGCAATCAGGAGCTCAGGGCTGGGCACATTTAATTCCCATTAAAATATATTACAAAGATTCAAGTATTGACAAAAATAATGTTATTTTTTTTAAATCTGGAAATATGTTAGAATAAACTTCTTGTGCAAGCACATTAGAATATCTGGAAGTTGAATTCATTTTTAAAGCTTTTAATGGACTAATCCTGTTTTACTCTGGGACTTACACAAGCTCAGGCTCTTGGTGTAGCACGTCCTTGCTTTGGGATGGACCTTCCTGCCCTGGCTCATGTTCCCTTGTCTTTTTTAGCAAGTTATAAAGTAAAGTACAACTCAGTACAAGATGGGGAAGACAAAATCTGCTCCTTGATTTGCAATATCCTTAGGACAGGCACTGTCTTCCCTTTGTTCTCCAAGTCTGACCTTTGAGAACCTCAGAGAGAAATAGATTTTTGAGGGTTTTTTACAGTTTTTGAGGGTGGAAAGTAAGAGAGGCTTGGAAGAGATTTATGTGAGAGGAACAAAGGAAATGACAGTAAAAAAAGGCAGTGTCTCAAGATGAATTCAGGTTATTGGCATCTGTCAAATACTGAATTACTGAAAAGAGATAAGAATGTTCATCAACAGCTTTTTGATTTCCCTGGGAGTCCTCCCTTTCATTAGGGCAAACCTTGCCTCTGTTTGCCAGACATGGCAATAATGATGTTATCAGTGTTGCAGTCAAGACAGAAATGACAATTTGCACTGTGTTCCCCAAAATAAATAAATTTAAAAATCCAAATAATGTGTGGAAGAGTGAACTTAAGTTTTACTGGACATGGTTTGGGGCTTTTATGTAGTTGGAGGACTCTGGTTTTGATTTCAGTCTGAGTGGCTGAGTTCAGTGAATGCCTGGGAATTTCAGGTTTATTGGAGGGATGAAGGGCAGGAATCCCAGTGAGATCCCAGTGAGCAGCTGCAGCTCCAAAGGGAAAAGCTGATGGCACATCCCTGACCCTGGGATAACTCAGGTTTATTGGAGGGATGAAGGGCAGGAATCCAGTGAGCTGCTGCAGCTGATGGCACATCCCTGACCCTGGGAATTTCAGGTTTATTGGAATGATGAAGGACAGGAATCCAGTGAGCTGCTGCAGCTGATGGCACATCCCTGACCCTGGGATAACTCAGGTTTATTGGAAGGATGAAGGGCAGGAATCCAGTGAGCTGCTGCAGCTGATGGCACATCCCTGACCCTGGGAATTTCAGGTTTATTGGAATGATGAAGGACAGGAATCCAGTGAGCTGCTGCAGCTGATGGCACATCCCTGACCCTGGGATAACTCACACCTCCTGATGGGGCTGATCAGGACATCAAACCTGGGGAAAAGGAACAGCCCTGCTCTAAAGGAACACAAAAACAGCTTCCAAAGGAGAGGTGAGTGCCCTGAAACCACAAACCCTCCTTGAGAGCTGATAGAAAAAATCTCTTTGACAGCAGGAGAGCCTTGGGTTCTGTCTTTGTGTCTCATCTCCTCATCCTCCCCTCACCGTGCTCTTCCCGCTGTTGAATTACTCCCTTCATTTATGTAACCCTAAATATATATTGATTTTTGAACATAGTTTCAGGCTTGCTTTCTTCCCTTTTGCCTTCAGCTTCCTTGTAAATCTCCCCGCAGCCTTTCAAATTGCCTCTTCCATTTTAATTGCATTAGGGAAGAATGCAGCTCCTCTCTCTGCATTTGCATCTTTTTGATGTGAAAACATTGGGATGAAAGGTGTCCCTCATGCTTCAACCTGGGCTGGAAAGGGCCCTTTCTCCTCCTCCCCCTGAGCTGGAGACATCAACTCCAGCACTTGTGCTCAGATAAAAGGGAGTGGGAGCAGTGGGAGGGGAACAAGGAGGAGGAAGGGATGGGAGAAGGCAGAAAACGCTTGGAAAAACACAGGGAGATGTTTCAGCCTTGCTGCATCTTCTATAAACTCATAGGAACAGAAGGCCAGGCTTTGAGAGTGTTTAAAATAGGCCCATAAATATATATGTATTTAATTTTGGATGGTTACATTCTTTTGGAAATCTGCAGGTTTCAAGTGTCCAAAGTGCTGCTGAGTTTAATTCCTGGGGGGTTCTGTGTCCTTTGGGGTGTGTGCTGCTCCCAGGCACTGCATCTGTAGGGGCACCGGGTTTGTGGGTGTTCAGCACCACAGATTCCCCTGCAAAGCCCTCACATTAAACCTCCTTGTGCCTCTTTCTTTGTAGCATTAATCTCCAAAGAGGAACCAAGATCTGGGTTCAGTTTTTCCAAGTGGTCACCCCTAGGATTATTTGCACAATTCCCTTGGGATTGCCCCAGTGCCAGAGCTGGCACCTTAGAGAAGGGCTGGAGCAGGCCAATTAACCTTTTAATTAAGTTAATTAGTAAACTCCAGCCCTGCTTTTACCCCAGTGAACCGAAATCTCTGCTCTCCATTGCTGTTCAGGTGCTCGGCCTTTGTTATTCCTGAAGAAGAGGAAAAGGCTGGGAGGTTTGGGATCTCTCATTCCAGATCCACGAGCCAGTGGAAAGATGTGTGCCTATAAAAGGATCAGTGTCTGGTGGGATCCTCATTCTCCCTGGGCTGGGAGAACTCTGTGCACAACAAAACCAGGAAATTTCAGAGCAGAACCTGATTCCCATCTTCCCTCTGTTTGGAGGATCCTGAGCAAAACCACCCCTGGAGATTTCTGGGATCCAGAGAACTCCATTTTTGGGAGCTGCTGTGGGCAGGGGCTGTGCTAGCAGGGCCATAAATGTAATTTATGGCTGTGCTCAGCAGTGCCATCAATGTAAGGTGCTGCTTTCCTGGGGTTTGTTTCACAGAGGACCCACGTGAGTAATTCTGGTTTTCATTTTAGTCCAGTAATCCTTGGAGATTAATTAAAGCCACAGGTGTGCCTGCCTTTAGGCTCTCTCTCAAGCTGATCTCCATCCCACTGATTTTACTGGTGACCTCTGATAGTTTAATGTGTTAATTTAGCCTAAGTGTGATCTGATAAACAGCAGCAGCTTTGAGGGTGTGATCACAGCCTCCTTCTCACTGCCTGCCTTGGCAAATCTCAGCTTTGCTCTGTGCAAAGTCCAAATCCCTCTGGAGTGGTTCCTGTTCCAGGAGCAAACTGCACCCCAGCCATGGACAGGCTAACATTTGATGGATTCCCTCCCCAAAGCAGCTCTGGGAGGCTCCTGGACAGATATTTGAACCATCTAGTCCAGGAAATGTGAGGAAAGTTTATTATCCTGAGCACTGGAACGCCCAGATGCCATTTTTAGGGTGGCTTTGCATCTTAATGAAATGGTCCCAGAGGTGTGAGGACTGAGCTGGCACAAACATGTGAGGAGGAGACACTGGGATTAATAGTAATAATAATAATAATAAGAATAATAAGAATAAGAAGAAGAAGAAGAAGAAGAAGAAGAAGAAGAATTTCTCTAGGAAAGGGTTTGGTTTTTCCCCCTTTTAAGCTTGGAGAACAGTGCTGTATCCAGGTGTTTTCTTCCAAAGAGGCTTCACTCCTTTTAAAAGCTCTCTCTGCTGGGTTGTTTTTCTCCAAGCACCCCAATTCCTGCTTTTGGAGGGTGGATTTTCCTGCAAAATGGGGATTCTTTGTCCCTTTGAGATGATATTTTTTGGTTCACTCACTGCTGATTTGCTTCAGACTCATTTTTTATGCTGCTGTTCCCCTCCCAAACCAGGGGCAGCTCCATCCTGTGATGGCAGAGGCAGCCTGGGAATTTCCCCTTGGCCCATGACTTAGAATTTATTCTGTGCAAACACAAACCCTGGGGTGAGCAGTCTCCAAACCTGCACTGAGCTTAAATTGCACAGTGATATTTTGTTTCCCATTTGCTGCTTTTAAGCTCAGTTTGCCCCAAAGTTCCAGGATTTTGGAGCCAGGACAAGAAGTGCAGGTAGAGGTGGATGATTAATGGTTGAGTCAGAAGGAAAATGGAAACTAAAGCTGTTTAGAGCTGAACTCAAATGAAAACCCCAAACCCAAGAACCCCCATAAAATACAACCAGGGCCAACCAATGGCCTTTTGTTCAATTCTCATTTTGTGAGAATTCTCATTTTGTGCAGGTGAAGGAGGGATTTCATTCTGGCCTAATTGTGAAGGGATGAACAAATCAGATCTGGGTTTGCATCCCCCTCCCTATTTAATCTCTCCTTTCCCATTTTCTCCTGCCCTACCAGGAGCAAGGAAATCTATTACAGCTGGGACACTGCAGCCTTCCTCTTGGATCCAAAATCTGACTGAAACTCCTGCAGGAATAGATTTCTTTTAAAAAATATTGCAAAAGAGCCAGAGATTGTTTGAACGTTCCAGTTTTCGTCCATCTCCTTTCAAAGGGAAATTTTCCTGCTCTTGATGAACAGGCCCAGTCTGGGACTGCAATAAATTCACTGCTCAGGGAATTTCACCTTTAAATTGTGCAGGGAAAGAAGAAGTTAAAGGGTGTGGGAGGGAGCAGGGGCTGGGAGGGGGAGTGATGAGTGTCAGTTCAGAGGCAGCTACTTTGTCTGTACATTTCTGGAATGAAATCACATTTCTTTTCCCACAGCACAGACTGGGCACAGTTTCTGTGGGATTTGGGAGCTGTAGGTGAGCAGGAGCTGCTGCCCAGCTGTGCCCAGCTGTGTGCCCAGCTGTATGCCCAGCTGTGTGCCCAGCTGCAGCCCGGGGAGCTGAGCTGGTGAGCAGGGAATGGAGCCTGGAGCATCCCGTGCTGCCAGCACTGCCCCTCCTCTGGGCTGCCAACCCCATTCCAGCCGGGAAAAGCCCCGGTGTGGGCTCAGGAATGGTGGGGATGGCAGCACTGCCAGGCTGGGAGGGCACGGGCACCCCAGGGCACAGCTCAGGGGCGGGAGGAGAGATGGAGAGCAGGGCAGGGGTGCCCAGGGGTGCCCGGCACAGCTCTGGGAGCGGGGATGCAGCTCGGGCAGGAGGGGCACCCAGCCCGGAGGGGCACACCTGGGGCAGGAGGGGCACACCTGGCACACCTGGGCAGGAGGAGCAGAAGGGTGTCCTAGAGGGGCAGACCTGGCACAGGAGCAGGAGGGGCAGACCTGGCACAGGAGCAGGAGCCCGGTGGGGACAGGGAGCAGCCTGGGCTGGGGGCAGCGGGTGGGCAGGGCAGCCCTGGAGCCTGCCAGGGACCGTGCCAGTCATGGGTACCATGCCGTGCCAGTCTGGCCCCTGGCTGTCCTGGTGCCGCGCCGTGCCAGCCTCACAGCCCAGGTATCACCGTGCCATGCCAGTCTTGCACGCAGGTACCTCAGTGCCGTGCCAAGCAGGTACCGCGCTGCCCAGTGCCGTGCCATGCCGTGCCAGCCTGCCCCAGTACCGTGCCGTGCCATTCACCGGCACACCGATCCCACGCTGCCCGGTGCTGTGCCGTGCCATCCCAGTGCCAGCCCTGCACACGGGATCACGGTGCCGTGCCAGCCGTGCCGTTCTGTGCCAGCCGTGCCAGCCGTGCCGTGCCAGCCGTGTCCCCGCGGGCTGCGGGGCCGGGATGCAGCGGAGCATCCCCGGGCTGTGCCGCAGGCGCTGCCCGCGCCCCGCGATCGCCGCCGCTGCCCGGGAATCCCCGCATCCCTCCGGGCACGGCACGGGGCTGGGGCTGGGGCTGGTTGGGCATCGCCCCGCGGCCCCGTCCCTCTGTCCCTCTGTCCCTCTGTCCCTCTGTCCCTCTGTCCCTCTGTCCGTCCAGCACAAAGGAGCCGCCGCAGCCGCTCACTCACCTGCTCCGGCCGCGTCCTCCGGCTGCGGGGCTGAGTGCGGCTGCAGCCCGGGCAGGGAGCCCCGAGCTAGGCAGGGCTCCCCGGTACCGAGCAGGGAGCCCCGGAGCCCCGGTGTCCCCGATCCCCGCGGTGTCCCCGAGCCGGCGCTGCCGCAGCCGCAGCGAGCCCGGAGCTCCGCACACCCCCTCGGCAGCACCATCTGAGCCCAGCCGAATTTGTCAACTTTATTTAGGGGGAAGAACGGATCACATGGGAGCCTCACCGAGCGGGGAGGAGCGTGCGGTGCGGAATCAGGTCACCGCCAGAGAGCCGAGCCAGCCACGGCCACCGGCACAGAGCCGAGACAAAGGCAGGGAGCAGCCGGGAATTCGGCGGCTTTCTCCCCTTCTCTGCCCATTGAACAGGGAAATTTCCCGCTCCTTTCATCAGGTGAGCTTTCCTAATCAAGTAGGAAATAGCAATGTGAAAGGGATGTGTTCAGCTCCCGAGCGCTTTCGAGCACATCCATCCTGCCGAGCGTTTCTCAGCCTTTTCTCTGCCCGTTTCTGCCTGCATGGATCCAGCCCCAGAGAAATGGATGCTGCACCCATTCCCGAGCCCCACATCCAACAGCCCAGGTGGAACATCCACCTCTGTCTCAAATCTGCATCTCTCTGTCTTTAATTTGCATCTCCTGCTCAGACAAAGGCTGGAGCTGCTGCTGATCCCTGCTGCCCCACGGGCTGAGCAATCCTTGGGCTCCTCCAGCCCCTTTCCTGCTCTTTCTCACTCATTAATGGCCAGCAAATTTGAGCCCTGTGTGACTTTTAATACTTTAATACCATTGTTTATTCCATCAGCACACACTCCCAAAGAGCTGCCATGGGTTTGGGTTATTCAGAGGCCAGAATTCAAGTGTGGATCCCTAAATACACACGGATCTTGTGAAGGAGTGGGCCTGACTTTTATAGGTGCTAAGCAACTGTTCTGGTGCATTTCCATCTGCCTCGAAGTCACATCCCACCCTCTCCACCTTCCTCATGTCCACACTCTGAGACAGAAATGAGCTGTGCAGAGTAGGCTGGCTCCTTCCTCTGCTGCCAGCAGCTTTCTGCCCAAAGGAAACTCCATCCTGCCCCACAGAAAATCCATCCTGGAGCAGGACACCCGATGGAGGGAGCTGGGAACCAGGGGAATTGCCACTGATGTGTCCTGGGAGGGTAAAAACCCAAGGAAGGGCGAATGCTGCAGCCAAAAATGGCTCGAGCAGCCATGGAACAAGTGGCAGCTGCCTACAGAGGGACTTTCCTTCCTCCAGCTTGCAGAAAATGATCCAGCCTTGGCACTTAAAGGCTGGAACAGTCAAAATGTTGATTCTTGGCAACTTCTTAATGAAGCCTCTGGATTAGAGAGGATGTAAATGAGGATGTCACACCAGGAAAACAATCCTCACATCAGAGAGCACCAAAGGCAAAGCTGAGTCCCTCGGTGGGCACTGCAGCCCTGGCTGGAGCAGAACTCCCCATTCCTTGCTTTCCTCTCCCAGAAAAGGGGGAAGCTGACCCAGGCTCCAGGGAGAATTCAGGGAGGGAAAATGCTGGAGGGAGAATTCAGCCCCAGCTGGTTCTTTGGAGGGCAAATAAAGAGTGCAGGGAGCTCTCTGCAGCTTTGCTCCTGCACAGCCCCAGCCTGGGCCTGGCACAGGGAAATTGGGGTGCCTGGGCTTGGAAATGGGGCTGTGAGTTCTGTTTAAATCTGTCAGAGCTGGGGCAGTTCCCTGCTGTCCATGGGCAGTTTTTCCTTTCTCTCTCCCACACCAACCCTCCCTGCAGGAGATCTCTGCTGTCCATGGCCACTGAGTGTCCCTGCAGGGCTGATCCAACCCCAGCATCCCATGGGGAGCTGCTCCGCCCAGGGGAGGAGCCAAGCATTCCTGCCTGGATCCAATCTGAGCCTGGCACAGCACAGCAGCCTTTGCCCCCTGCACTGCCAGAGGAGCAGCTTTCTGCTGCCCTGCATGGCCAGAGGGAGCCCAGGCCCATCTGCAGCAGCCCTGGAGCTGCAGAGGAAAACTCCCCCCTTGTGCAGGATCCCTGCTGCAGCAGAGCCACAGCTGGCACTGCAGGAGGGCTGAGCCCCCATGGGATGGGGCTGGGACACCGCCCTGGCACACAGGGGGCAGGGACTGCTCTCACTCTGGCAGTGGTTTTATTATTACTGATTTTTATATTTATTTTTCCTAATAAAGAACTGTTATTCCTACTCCCATATCTTTGCCTGAGAGCCCCTTAATTTCAAAACAATAACAATTCAAAGGGAGGGGGTTCACAGTTTAAATTTCCCATTTCAGGGGAGGCTCCTGCCTTCCTCAGCACACACCTGGCTTCTCAAACAGGGAGATTTCCCTGGGGTTGGGACCTGGGGGCTGAGCTTGGTGTGCAGCTTCCTTTGGCCTGGATTTCAAGGATCCATCCCTGTGCACAGCTGTTCCAGCTGTTTGGGGTTAATTTGTGACAATCTCTCTGCATTGCCAGGCAGGAGGGGACCTGCCAAAGGCTCTCCCAGCCCTGGTCACCCTTTATTTATATCTCATCCCCAAGTTCTTCCTTCCTCACCAACTGAAGTTTTCTGCACTTCATGAAACTTTCCTTTTATATTTTTATACCCTGCTGCTTGCTGAAGTGTCTGATGTCAAGTGCAAATCTATACATAACGTGTGTCTAAATGCATATTTATATAAATTCACCCAAATACATATGCAAAGACCTGGGAATGCAAATTCCTCCCTGTTTGCATTGGTGCAAGGGGAGTTTTTCCTCTGGTTTTATTACATTTCACCCTCCCCAACACTTTGCCAATGAGCTAAGCCCATAAGGAATGTCTGAAAAGATTCTAATATATTTTTATGCTACATTTAAGCTTTTCTTCAAATGCTTGCTCTTAATCCTCTATGACTAATCCACTCACATTCCTCACACTATCAGATCTCCACTTCCTGAATCTCCTCTATTTAAGGCTTGCCACAGGTCAGGAATTGCATCAATAATCTGCAGATTGTGGCTCTCAGGGAGTGTTGGCCAGGGACAGGGACAGGGTTGATATGGCACAGCTCTGCCTCCTCCAAAACTTAAAATTCCCAGAAAATTGGGAAAACCTTGATTTCAGTAAGAGTTGAGGATGGAATTCTGGGCTGTGAGGGTGGGGAGGCCCTGAAATGGAATTCCCAGAGGAGCTGTGGCTGCCCTGGATCCCTGGAAGTGTCCAAGGCCAGGTTAGAGCACCCTGGGACAGTGGAAGTGTCCCTGGGTACAGGTGGGTGGCCCCAGGAGAGGATTCCCAGTTGTTGGTTTCTCTGGGTCTGGATTGAAGGCGCTTGAGGAGGTAGTTCATGTTCAGACTCAGGTGTTTATTATCTCTTATAGTTCATGTTCAGACTCAGGTGTTTATTATTTCTTGTAGTTCATGTTCAGATTCAGGTGTTTATTATCTCCTATAGTTCATGTTCAGATTCAGGTGTTTATTATTCCTTATCAGTAAAACAGCTTCACAACCATGAGTTCAGCAGCTCTTCATTAGAAGGCACAAAATGGCCAGCAATCTCTTGTCGCAAGGTCTTTTAAGACTAAACTATCCAGTTAAGAAATGACACCTGGATTATTTTCCCTTTTAACCCAAGAACTGATCCCAAAGAGCCCACAATGGGACTTTTCTGCCCAATTACAAAATGCCACCCAAACCCATGGAGAAGGAGGAAGAAGAAGCATGAAGAAGAAGCCCAGGACAACACCCTGTGCCCCCCATCTTGATTCCATCCACAACACACTAAAAATCCCAAATCCTCAACTTCACACCAAGTGATACACCTGCACTGCTCTCTATCATCTATTTCACACTTTAGTGGATTCCAGTCTATCTTGAAGTCTGGGAAACTTTCTCCATGAATGAGGGTCAGAGTCAGTGCTGCCCTGGGGGTCAGGGCACCCCAGAGCAGACACAGAAATACTCCCTGTGGTGCTCTGGTTTTGCACACCCAGGGAAATGTTTTTTTTTTCCATGTCCATGCTGCTGTCAAGGTGCTCTTCTCATGCAGAGACTGGAGCAGGTTCCTCACCTTTAATGGTCCCAGCTCCTCTTGGAGCAGAGAGTCAGGAATGTGGCTTTTCCTATTCCCAACTGAGCAGGGAGGCAGTAAAACCAGAATTATTCAAAGCAAAGTTTCCCATCAACACCAGACCATCAAATTCCTCCTCACTGGATGAAGTTATAAATATTGACTGCAGGGGAAGAGCAAAATTTAGAGGCAAACAGAGTGAAATGAAAGCTCATCATGCAGAAAGTTTGAGCGGGGTTGTTGTTCCCTTCCATCCTAGTGGAAGGATTGGCTTTATTAGGAGAGATAAAATTGACTTAATAAAAAAAAAAAAAAACAGTTAAGAGCTCATAATGTAAAAGTGGCTTAGCCAGCACTGCTGATCTCTCAGTCTCACTAATTTTAATTGCATTCAGCCTGATCATGAAACGTGGAATGAGGTCTGGGATTTCTGAGGCATTGTTGGAATTCTCAGGCTGCTCCCCCACCCCTGAAACGGCTCCTGAGGAAAACTGACAGCTCCTGAATCCTTCATTCCAGGGAGGAGGCAGAAAAGGGCGTGTGAAATGCAGAAACCTGGGGCAGGAAATCAGCAATTCCTAATTAATCTGCCATTTGGGGAGAGTGAGGAGGAATCCAGAGGAATTGAGAGGCATTGATGATGGAAAGGATGTGAAAGGAAAGATGATATTAATGGACAGGAACGATTGAAGGAATTTAAAGGTATTACAGGTGATATGAATGGACAGGAATGCTGCTGCACGGGCCACAGAATTCCCCCATGGAATTCCTTGCTGCAGATGTGCTCTGGGGCTGGAAGCCCTGAAGGATTCCAGGGAAGGTGCCTTGTGGAGTGGGAGCACCCAGAATGTCAGCAGTGCCTCTGGTTGTGGCTGTAACTCAGCACATGCAAAGAGGAAATTCCCTTTGGGGCAGATCTCCTGCATCCCTTTGGCTCTGGGGGTGCAAAAGCAGTTTCAGAGCAGCTGGGGGTGCCCAGGGTCAGGAGCTGGGGCTGCACAAACATCCTGGGATCCACCCAACAAACAGCCTGAGATCCACCCAAAAAACAGCCCTGGATCCGTCCCACAAACAGCCCTGGATCCATCCCACAAACAGCCTGAGATCCACCCAACAAACAGCCTTGGATCCACCCAACAAACAGCCTGAGATCCACCCAACAAACAGCCTGGGATCCACCCAACAAACAGCCTGAGATCCACCCAGCAAACAGCCTTGGATCCATCCCACAAACAGCCTGAGATCCACCCAAAACCCAGCCCTGAATCCATCCCACAAACAGCCCTGGATCCACCCAACAAACAGCCCTGGATCCACCCAACAAACAGCCCTGGATCCACCCAACAACCAGCCTTGGATCCATCCCACAAACAGCCTTGGATCCACCCAACAAACAGCCCTGGATCCACCCAAAAAACAGCCCTGGATCCATCCCACAAACAGCCTGGGATCCATCCAAACAACAGCCCTGGATCCATCCAACAAACAGCCCTGGATCCATCCCACAAACAGCCCTGGATCCATCCTTGCAGACACTTCTGCTCCCTCCCCATGAACACTCCTGGCTGCTGCAGGAGGAGGAAATTCAGCTTCACAACAGGAAGATAAATCTGGATTTCCCCTGAGGTCCTTCTGTGCACACAAATCCCCAGTGCTGGTGACTGGAGAGCTGAGTTCCCTTTCTTTGCCGGATGAAAAACCTCCTGGAAAAAGCCTGGATCAAAGGATGAATGTTCTGGAAACGTGGGCTGCAGTGCCAGGCCCTGTTTGCAGGGCCGGGGTGTGAAGGTCAGGGCTGCTGAGGAGGCTCCTGTGCTCTCTGAGATGACCCTGAGGAACCCCAGGACAATCCCTGCCAGCACCACCCCTGGAATTCCCTTTCAGTCCCTCTTGTCCCATGGCAGGGGGGTCTGGATGGGCTGTAAGGTCCCTTCCCACCTCACCCCACCCATTCTGGGATTCTGTGACACAAAACCCCTGTGGTTTCCACTCCCTGTGCATCCATCTCTGCTCTCATTTCAATCCTAAAGACCTTCAGTTCTTATTCCCAGTGTCCCTCACTCTGTCCTGCTGTCCCCATTCCTGCCAAGGCCAAACTGGAAATCCCAAATTCACCAACCCTTTTACAACACCCTTCCTAACAATTTATTCACCAGTCAGTCGAGATAAAAGTGGGACAATAAGTTAATCAAAAATGCATTTGTGATGTGAACCTTGGAAAAACCGGGGATAAATTAACAATGTGTGCTCAGAGCAGAACGGGAGTTTGGAGAAGTGAAGTGGGTTAAACTGAGCAGGGAGGAAATGATCTTGTTCCGCAATAAAACATTCCAGCAGGGAGGTGCTCAGCTGCTCTGAGTAACCCCTGAGGAGGGGAGGCACCAGAGATGGGCTGCACAAGGAGAGAAAACAGAGATGGAATTGCTGCTCGTTAATTTAGAACCCTCCACTGAGCCAGGCAGGGTCCTGCAGGGAAGGAGAGGAGGTGACAGGAGCTGGCACTGACAGGATGGCACTGGCCATCCCCTCCTGGGCTGGCTGACCCTGGCAATAGCCCAAAATTCACCTGAGCATGTTCAGAGGGGCTCTGTGAGCTGCAGCAGTGAGTGTGAGGCACAGCAATGTTGTTTTGGAATGGAGCTGGGTGGGTTTTCACAGCCCTGCTGCCAGGGAGAGGCAGCTGGTGTGCTAAAACAAGGGATGGACTGTGCAACCTGCAGGGTTAGGGACTGGAGGCAGGCAGTGACACAAATGTCAGCTTTCCTGGAAGGAGTGACACAAATGTCAGCTTTGCTGGCAGGAACGACACAAATGTCAGCTTTCCTGGCTGCTCACTCCTCCCACTGCTCCCCACGCTGTTTTCTGGAGCAAAGTGTAAACATTTCATGGGAGGTGTTTGGTGGCTCTGCTGGCGCTCACTCTGTGGGCTCTCCATCTGATGCTCTCCCTAAATACAAATTTGGGGGCTCCAGTTGCCAGCTCTGAGCTCAGTGTGGGGTGAGGGCCAGGCTGGTGGAGCTGGGGAGCAGAACTGGGTGAACTGGGGAGCAGAACTGAGTGAACTGGGGAGCAGAACTGGGTGAACTGGGGAGCAGAACTGAGTGAACTGGGGAGCAGAACTGAGTGAACTGGGCTCTGCCCCTGTGTTTGGGCCAGGACAGAGCCCAGCTCCCACCCTGAGAGCCTTGTGGGGCTGAAAGAAGGCAAAACACCAAATTTGGGTTCATCATTAGCATGGGCAGGTGCAGGGAGCAGGGCTGGTGAATAGGAGCTTGTGGGGTTTCATTATTGACTTTGAAACAAAGAGGTTTTAATCTATCTCCTTAGTTAAGGAAATTGTTATCTTGGAGTCCTTCTGCTCTGTTTATCCTGAGTGTAAATGAAAAGTGATTCTTTGCTCTAAATCTCCTAATCTTGACACAAAAGCAAGAGCAATAGGTTCAACCCCCCGAGGAAGGCAGGAGGTGTAACACTGCAGCAAGGCCTGCAAATCAATGATTAATGCTTCAGGGTTTTAATTAATCTCCCTTTTAATAATGGGGGTCAGTGGTCAAGGAGCTTCCCCAGGGCCACTCCTGGCAGTGGGACACAGGCTGAGCAGGGGTGGGAAGGAGGAATGTTTTACCAGAACCCAGCAGGGTTATCTGCCTCAATCCAGGCCCGAGGCCCCTCAGCCTCCTCCCAGCCCCACCTCACGCTCTGGGGAGGGATTTTCAGGACCAGGGGACATTTCCATCTCCTGTGAGCCACCAGGTGCTCCAGGAACAGCCAGGGATGCTGTTCTTAGTCACAAGGGGTGGCTGAAGGAGACTGCTCCTGTTCCTTTGCTCCATCCACTCTGCTCTTCCCAAAACACCATTTCCTCTGAGCTGCTCTGAAATCAGATTCCAATTGACCAACAGCTCCCGGAGTCACAGAGTCGGGGAATGGTTTGTGGGTTTTGTTGGTTTTTTTGGGGTTTTGGTTTGTTTTTTGGTTTTTTTTTGGAAGGGACCTTAAGGCTCTTCCAGCTCCGCCTCTGTAATGATAATTTCAGGATTATAAAATTCACAGACTGGTTTGGGCTGGGAAGGACCTCAAAGCCCACCCAGTGCCACCCCTGCCATGGCAGGGACACCTCCCACTGTCCCAGGTGCTCCAAACCTGGGACATTGCAGGGATTTGGGACATTGCAGGGATTTGGGACATTCCCACCTCTCTGGGCAGCCCTAAGGAGGCAGAACTGGAAACACAAACCCTGGGTGTTCCTGAGGGACTGATGGGGGTCCTGCACTCCTGATCCCCATGGGAATATCCATGTCCCTCCTGTGGGAGGGAGATGCAGGGGTTGCAGCAGGGTTTCTGTGGTCTGTGCTCATTCCCAGTTTTCCCTCACAGCAGCTCCTGTCACCCTCACAACCACAGCCAGCACCAGGAGTTTCTGTGGGATTTTTGGGGTCCCTCGACAAAGGAAGAAAATGATGAATCTGACCCCATGTTTTTAGAAGGCTAATTTATTATGTTACTATATTATATTAAAGAATTCTATACTAAAGAATAGAGAAAGGATACTTACAAAAGGCTTAACAAGATATTAACAAAAAACTCGTGACTCTCTCCAGAGCCTTGACAAGTGATTGGTTATTAAGTCAAAACAATTCACGTGAAACCAATCAAACAATGACCAGTTGGTAAACAATGTCCAAACCACATTCCAGAGCAGCACAACACAGGAGAAGCAATCAGATAATTATTGTTTTCATTTCTCTCTGAGGCTTTTCAACTTCCCAGGAGAAGAAATCCTGGTGAAGGGATTTTTCAGAAAATGTGATGGTGACAAGTTTCTGCTCCTCTCTGCTTTGTTTTTGCTCTGTTTTGCTCCTCCTGACAGCTGTTTGGTAACTCTGGTGCTGCTGTTTGGGGATCAACCTTTAGTGCTGAGGCTTTTTCATTTCCAAGCACTTGCAGGGAATAAAAATACACTTTCTATCTGCTGGGTGTGCACGTGCCTTGGGCTGTGCATTCTCAGTTCTGGGGGGGAAATGTCACAAATGTCACTTCCCACCCGGTGTCACTTGTGAGGAGCCTGTTGGTGGCTGGTGGCTCTCAGTTGTTCCCTCTCCCAGGGCTGTCCCCAGAACTCCCAGCCCCTTTCCCAGTTCTCCTGCCCCTCTTCCCACCCTGGAGCATTCCCTGGGGTTGTTGTGACCCAGGTGCAGGACATGGCACCATTCACTCCAATGTGGAATTTCAAATTTTTTTTATTTTGCAATCCAAACCTTTATGCAGCTGCACCTGGGCTGCAAAAATCACTTTTTTTTTACTGGTGTATTTACTTTTTTTTTTTTACTTTTCTGCAGGTGTAGCTACTGAGGAGATCTCTGATAACTCCATTACCAGGAACAGGGAAAGCTGTGTGCTGGCCAAGCCCCTGTGTCAGCAAATCCCAGGTTTTGTGGTGTTTGCTTCCCTCCAGCACAGTTTGATTGGATTTGTCCAAACCAGCTTTCCTTCCCTTGGAGGGAGGCTGAAATAAATCCTGCCTCAGCAAACGGGGCAGGGCTGACCTCAGGAACGTCCCCTCCTGAAAAAAAACCTGGAAAATGAGTTTTACTTGAGAATTCTGCTGACTTTAATATCACTGAGCTGCACAGCTCTGCCAAAAGTGGGATTGGTGCCAGCAAAAGGAGCCCTTGGACAGCTGGAACGGGGCTGAGATGGCCACAAAAGAGCTGCTGGCACCTCCATGGGATTGTGTGGCTGCTCCTGATCACTGTTAATGTGTAGGTATCCCATTATTATTAATTATGAGTTCTACTGATAATAATAATTAAAATACATATTAATATGATAAGACTGGGATAAATCCCTTCCAAAGGCTTTCTCAGGGTGTACCCAGAGAAGGCAAATCTCCTTTTTCAGAGTATTTTTGGGATGAGAAGCCACACTGAGGAATTTCACCCCAATGCAGATCCAGCACTTTGCAGGGAAATCTCATGCAAACAAAAATTAAATATTAAAAAAAAATATTCCTGTCAAAATGGAATATTCTCAGAGGCTGTGCCAGCATTCTGCTGGAGTGGGTGGAGATTCATTAGGAGCTAAGGAGAGGGTGAGGATGTATCAGGAGCTGAGGAAGGCTCCATCCTGACAGAGCAGCACATGCACAGTTCGTGGCCAGCATCTGCTGAGCAATAAATCAGCTCCAAATTCACCTCCAGGGCCCCAAACCAGCCCTGCTGAGCAGCTCAGGTGCTGCTTGTACTCCCCAGTGCAGGAGGAAGAAGCCTTGGAGCAGTTCAAAGCTCTGCTCCCTCCTGCCCCTCTCCAGATTAACTGCCTGGACACTAATTGGCATCTCCTCAGTGCCTGGAGCTGCTTCCAAACAAATGAACTCTGAAACAAGGCAGGAGCAGCCCAGGGAGAGCTGGAGACAGAGCTGGGAAAACTGAGGTGCAAACAGCTCCTAATAGCTCTGAAAGAGAGAACTGGACTGTGGTGAGAGCAGCCCTGCCATACCCTGGTTATTTAGAGAGAGGGAGGTGCAGCTGCTTGGATTTCACAGGGGAAAACAGAGGGAAAGCCTGGAAGTGGTGTGGGAAGTTTAAAGAAGTTCCAGCCCAAAGCTGAGACAGAACCAGGTGTGTCCGTCTGTCCCTCCTGGGCTCACCAGGACACAGCAAAACTCATTCCTGCTGCTCCTTCCCCAGCAGGTGATGCCTTGGGAGGCTGCCTATAACAGAGTTAAAGGAATAAAGTGGGGATTTATTAAAGGAATAAAGTGGGGATTTATTAAAAGGCCTTCACAGGATCCACCTTGGGCAGCACAAGAGCCCAGCCAGGGCTGCACCCAAGCTGGATGAGGAGCACGAGTTCTCACACTTTTATCAGTTTTGGTCCATTTCCATATTGGGGTTCATTGTCCAATTCCAGCTCCAGGTGATGCAGTCCCATCCTCCCACATTGCTCTCCTCAGTTCTCTGCTGTTTGCACTTTCTGGGCCTGAAGCTGCAGTGGTGTCCTTGGTTCTGGGGCTGGAAAAGGATTGTTCTGTGTGACTGAGCTGTGAGGAGAGCTGCTGACACTTTATACTGAAATAGAGATTTTTGGAGTTCGCTTGAGTTAGCAATATGAATTAAGCATTTAAACTTTAGCTTGTAGAATTATGTGTTGAATTTTAACAATATTAAGTTCAGAGTTCTACACCAATGCAGGACACGATCTGGAAAACATGAAAACTAAAACTGAGGGTGACTCAGGGAGCTGGGATTTGGCTGAGGCTGGGCAGAGCCATCCCTTGGAGCTGCTCACCTGGCTGGGTGTTCCAGATTGCAAGGCAAGTTGTTTTCAATTGCCATCTGTAGGGCAGATTACCTTTGTCAAGTGGGCAGTTTGCCTTTGAGTGACCACATTCACACCTCCCTCGGGAGGGGACATTGCTGATAACAGCTATTGAATGTCCCTGCATGGCTGATAAGAACTACAGCATCCCACTGGGAGATGTGAGCCCAGAGGGAGGAGCCAAGCATTCCTACCCAGATATAATCCAGAGGTTTTGAGACACCAGCACGGCTTCTCCACTGGATTCCCCAGAGGAACAGCAGCTGCCTCTCCTCCCACTGGATCTTCAGAGGAAGAATCCATCCTTCTCTACAGGATCCTGCTCCAACAGAACCACCCCTGACACTGCAGGAGGGATGAGCCACAATTCCAATGGGACTGCTGCCAACACCCTGACCCACAGGGTGTCAGGTTGGGTTCTGACTCTGTCAGTGTTGTTCTAGTGTACTGCATTGTTTATTTTATCCTTTTATTTTTCTTCCCTATTAAAGAAATGTTATTTCCTACTCCCATATTTTTGCCTGAGAGCCCCTTAATTTAAAATTTATAGCAATTCAGAGGGGTGGGGAGGGTTTACATTCTCCATTTCAGGGGAGGCTCCTGCCTTCCTTAGCAGACTCCTGGCTTTCCAAACCAAGACACTGGGCCAGGCTGGGTTGGGCAGTGCCCACCTGTGCTCCCCAAAGGAGGTTCCAGCCGGTGCCTCCTGTCCTGCACTCCCTGTCACACACATCCCTCTGTTCCTGGCTCCCTTCCCCATGCCCTGGAAGCATCTCAGCAGCTGCAGTGCTCTCTCCTTCCCCTGTTCCTGCTCCTGCTCCTGTCTCTGCTCCCTCTAGTGTTCCCAGGCTGCCTCTCCTCATCTGAATTTTGCATTTCTCTCCCTGCATTTCACACCAGCTGGGAACACCATCAGCTTTCTGTCCCCCTTGGGAGAGGAACCAGGGCAGGGTCTGCAGCCTCCACCTCCCCTCCCTGTGCCAGCACCTGAGGCCAGCTCTGAATCCCTCTGACTTCCAGTTTGGATGATTTCCGTCCTTCACTCATTCCCAATTCAGTTTGGGGATTTCTTTTCCAACCATTGAAGTTCCTTTCTAATTCAGGGAGGTGGAGGTTTAATGGGATGTGACACCTGGATTAGAGCCACCAGATTTTGGTGTCATTCCAGCAGCATCCATCACACCTGAAAGCCCTGCTTGAATTCACTTTAGACTCAGTCTAAGTTTAATTCAATCTACAAAAGCTTTTGCAGCTGTGATGTGTTGCCTGGAAATAAAAAAATGCAAAAGGGGGCTGGAGATCCATGTTGGAATCATGGGATTGCTGCGGCAGAGGGAAGGTGGAGATAAAAACACCTCTCACAGAGATTGTGTCCAGAGTTCTGACTGAAATGTAACTGTTTAATGAGCTCTGAATTGTGTGTTATTTAATATAAATATTCCATTTCCATGAGAATTTCTGGAAAAGGGCTTTGGGGCCATCAA
Source organism: Melospiza melodia melodia (assembly GCF_035770615.1). Taxonomy (NCBI): domain Eukaryota; kingdom Metazoa; phylum Chordata; class Aves; order Passeriformes; family Passerellidae; genus Melospiza; species Melospiza melodia. Next base: position 2,124,485 of record NC_086209.1, on the reverse strand, counting down.
GTCCAGTGATTCACCAGCACCCACAGCACAGTGTCTCAGGTGAAAGGATGTTATTGGGGTGTGTGTTCTGTCCCATCTGTCAGAGCTGGGGCAGTTCTCTGCTGTCCATGGGCAGCTTTTCCTTTCTCTCTCCTACACCAGGAGATCTCTGCTGTCCATGGCCACTGAGTGTCCCTGCAGGGCTGAGCCAATCCCAGCATCCCATGGGGAGCTGCTCCGCCCAGGGGAGGAGCCAAGCATTCCTGCCTGGATCCAATCTGAGCCTGGCACAGCACAGCAGCCTTTGCCCCCTGCACTGCCAGAGGAGCAGCTTTCTGCTGCCCTGCATGGCCAGAGGGAGCCCAGGCCCATCTGCAGCAGCCCTGGAGCTGCAGAGGAAAACTCCCCCCTTGTGCAGGATCCCTGCTGCAGCAGAGCCACAGCTGGCACTGCAGGAGGGCTGAGCCCCCCTGGCATGGGGCTGGGACACCGCCTGACACACAGGGGGCAGGGCATGGTCTGACCCTGGCAGGGTTGGTTTGTATCACTGCATTTGTATTTTTATTTTTCTATAATAAATAACTGTTACTCCTATTCCCATATCTTTGCCTGAGACCCTCTGTTGAAGATTGCAGTGCAAGATGTTTTCCATTCCCATCTGTATGGCAGATTATCTTTGTCAAGTGGGCAGTTTGCCTTATCTCTCTCTTTGAGTGACCACAATCACACCTCCCTGGGAGGGAACATTGCTGATAACAGCTATTGAATGTCCCTGCATGGCTGATAAGAACTACAGCATCCCACTGGGAGATGTCAGCCCAGAGGGAGGAGCCAAGCATTCCTACCCAGATATAATCCAGAGGTTTTGAGACACCAGCACGGCTTCTCCACTGGATTCCCCAGAGGAACAGCAGCTGCCTCTCCTTCCACTGGATCTTCAGAGGAAGAATCCATCCTTCTCTACAGGATCCTGCTCCAGCAGAACCACCCCTGACACTGCAGGAGGGCTGAGCCACAATTCCAATGGGACTGCTGCCAACACCCTGACCCACAGGGTGTCAGGTTGGGTTCTGACTCTGGCAGTGTTGTTCTAGTGTACTGCATTATTTATTTTATCCTTTTATTTATTTTCTCTTCCCTATTAAAGAACTGTTATTTCCTGCTCCCATATTTTTTGCCTGAGAGCCCCTTAATTTAAAATTTATAGCAATTTGGAGGGGTGGGGAGGGTTTACATTGCTCATTTCAGGGGAGGCTCCTATCCTCTTCAGCATCTTTTCAAACCAGGATAATGGCCACCACCAACCCTGTCCTCCAGTGCCATATCCACATTTCTGAACCCTCGTGAGCCCTGGTCCCCAGGGCCACCCAGGGACAGGATCCCTGTGATTTGCAGGGGGAGGGAAGTGGTGGCAGAGCCTCCCTCGCCCAGGAATGTGTTCCACAGGCTGGGAGTGGGTGAGTGACAGCTGAAGGCTGAGCTCTGCCGAGCAGCACAGCTAATTAGCACCTAATCTAATTAGCACCTCCTCAGCTCACCCCTCCACCCAGCCCTTCCTGAGCTGCCTCTTGGGGTTTTTGGCACCCAGCCTTGGGCTGCAGCACAGCTTTGTCCTCCACAGGACCCGACAGGATGGGAAAGGAGGATCCTGTGGGATTTGGGTCTCCAGCACATCCCTCCTGCCCTGCCCTCACCTGGTGTCCCCAAGCACAGGGAATGGAGCAGCTCATGTCATCCCCAGTTAATCCTCACGGTTTCTCTCCAGGAACGCTGGGATTGCTGCTCCCAGCTCGTTCCTTGGTGGCAGAAACTTCCTCCCACGCAGGGAAAAGGTGGGAACCCAAGGCTTTTCCCTGAATCCCAGAATATTCCCCAGCTGGCAGCCAGGAGCTGAGGACACGGCCCTTCCCCTCCTGCCTGGCTCCTGGGCAGCTCCCTGGGGCTGCTCAGGGATTTTTAGTGCTGGGGCTCCTGCAGGAACCCAGGAAAGGGTTTGTGCTCTGTTATCCATGCAGGGAAAAGCAGAAATTCCATGAACTCTGTGGAGATTGCCCTGCAGGAGCACCCTGGGAGGGAGCTGGGGATCCACAGTGGGATTGGTTTCCAATTCACTCTGTCAGAAACTCCAGCCCCAATGCCAGGGACCACCCAAACCTTCCACAATCAAACCTGGAGACATCCCAAGGCCTCCCTGTGCCCTGCTGTGTCACTCCCTGGCGTGCCCCTCTCTGCTTCCCCTCCTGTGGGCCAGAATTGTTCCAGAATGATGAACCTGCAGAGAAATGCTCCCACCTGGCAAAGGCAGGCTGTTTCCACACCACCCTCCTCTTTATTCCAGCAGGAATCTCAACATTTTGGTTTTCTGCTCCAGTCAGGGCCAGAGGAAAGTTTGGGCAGCAAAAAAAAAAAAAAAAAAAGTCCGAAGTTAAATCAGATCTTAAGCCTGGATTTAAATCAGATGACATTAAAAGAACCAAAAAAATTTCAGGGAAGAATAAAAAATCCCTAATTCTCCTCCTGATCTCCCTCTGCTGCCTCCCTGTCCTCCCATCCACTCTTCCCATCACCTTCCCTTGCTCTGCTCCAATTATAGATCCCTCCAGGCAGGGACCTGCCAGTGTTTCTGTCAGGGAAGTGCCAAGCCAATCCTCGATGCTTTACAAATAATCACAGGCAACACATTTTTTTGTGAAATATTGAAGCTCTTCCTGTTAAAAAAAATGAAATCTCTCTGCCATATCAGACAGGATGAAATGTCAGTGTGCCATCCTTCCTAAATTAACATCCTTCCCTCTGTCACTCCTGCTGTGGCACATGGGAGCCCGGGATCCATCTCCTCCTTCCCACAGGGAAGAATTTGGTGTTAACTCTGAGACACAAACTTGTGTAAAATTGAATGTCTGAGGTGGGTAAGGATGAGGGGAAATCATCTCAAATCTTCTTTAGCTGGCTTTGTTTGCTGCCCTTTAACTCTTCATTCCCTGAAATCCCTTAAAACACCTGGAGGTGTTTTGGGAGGATGGAGGATGAGGCACCCTGTTCAAGGCTGCAGAGTTCTCCTTGTTCTCCCTCACCTTTTCCTGGCCCTGAGCATGTCAGGACCCTCACAGCTCATCCCAGTGCTTGACAGCCCTTTCCATAAAGGAATTGTTCCCAATATCCAGCATGAGGACCAGAGAAATCCACTGATGGGCAGAGTGCCATGGGATTGGGAAGTGGGGCAGTTCCAGGAAGGTTCTGGCCCCTGGGATGGGGTGGCATTGGCAATATTTGGGAACAGGGATTGGGCAGGGGCTCCTGAGATGCCCCAGCTTTCAGGTCTCACTCCAAGAACACTCTGAGTTCATTTCCAGGCTGGAAATGGTGGCAGGAATTTGCGTGGCCAACGTGGATCTCGAGGATTTGAGGTGACAGCTGGGAAAGAAATCTGCTGCTAAAGCTGCTCTGGAGCTCTTTCCCTCTCTCTGTCATCTCTCTCAGTTCATTAAGGGCCCAGCCTTCTCCTAGGCTGGAATTGAATTATTTGCTTTCACCTCCAATCTGCCTGAGGTGGAGTGAGCTCCACTGGAGCTGGCAAACACAAACAAATCTCCTCCCCACAGGGCTCAAGGGTTAATTGTGTTTCTCTCAACCTCTTCTGGCCAGAAATTTGGGATTTGTCCCCTCTGCCTGATCCCTCTTTGCTCCTTTCTTGGATTGTTTTGGGGAGCAGAAGGTTCAGGACTTTGCCCCCAAAGCAGCTCAGGCTGTGTGAACACAGCAACTTTCTGCAAGTGAAATCTGCTTCTATTTCTGTGTTTGAAAAGGAGCTGAAATGCCAGTGGTGATGTAATGTTCATTTACATTTAGAGCCTGTTTCTATTTATTTTTGCTCCTATTAACTGCATCTTGATTCCAACAGTTGGGTTGGGGTTTTTTTTTAATTCACTGAGGCTCCCTTTGCCATGAACAGCTCATTTTTTACCTAAAGCCTGCCAGATTTGGAGCCTTATTCAGCCCATAAATGAAGAAGAATGACAGGTAGAAGAGGAAATGGATGTTTCCTCCCCAAGGGAAGGCTCCTAAATTTGATAGGAGCTATTTCTCCAGGAATTGCTGCCTCTGATTGCCACTGGGATGGCTCTGGAACGAGCTTGGGAGGGGATCATTCACCTCAGCTCTGTCCTGGATATGCAGGGCTGGGAGATGCTCCAGGGCTGAGTGTCACAGACATTTTTATGGAAAATCCTTTCCTTAGGATTTTTCCTCCTGAGAAGCTGGCAGGCCTCAGGAACAAAATGTAAACATTGATTATCTGCTGCTGTGGGATGCAACAGGTGCATCTGGGATTGGTCTCATGTGGATGTTTCTAATTAATGGCCAATCACAGTCAGCTGGCTCGGACAGAGAGCTGAGACACAAACCTTTGTTATAATTTTTTGCTATTCTATTCTTAGCTAGCCTTGTGATGAAATCCTTTCTTCTATTCTTTTAGTATAATTTTAATATAATATATACAATAAAATAATAAATCAAGCCTTCTGAAACATGGAGTCAGATCCTCATCTCTTCCCTCATCCTCAGACCCCTGTGAGCACGGTCACAGCTGAGAGATTTCCCGTGCCACCTTCCATAAACACAAAGAGATGGATTGAAAATGCTGCAGAGCTCTGATGTGCAGCCTGTGGCTCCACTCAAGGGGTTCCTCAGCCTCAGAGCAGGAGAAAAAGGCAGAAAATCCTGGAATCGCAGGGTTTTAATGCTGGAAAAGACCTTTAAGATGATCCGTCACCACCATGGTCACACAATCCACGTCCTCAGGTGCCATGTGTTCATCCCTTGGGCTGAGAGCTGGATTATTGCAGGTTTATTTTCCTCCCTGCTCTCATCTCCTTCAGTTCTGGGCTCACTTTTGTTGATTCAACCTTCTGGGGTGCCTTTAATTTCTGCTGTTCAAAGGTTTCAGGGAGCACTGCCTTCCCTAGTGCTTAATTTGTTTTCTAAAGGGATAAATGCTCCAGGGTGGCTTTTTCAGACTGGGCAGAATTGGAGCTGGTGCTGGCAGCAAGAATTAAAGCACAAGAGTTCAGCTCTGCCTTCAGAGTGAGCAGGGACTGAAGGGTATTGAAGGATTTCATTGTTTCTATGGCTATAAAATCCTTGGAAAATACAACCCAGCAGCTCTCTGTGCTCTTGCTCAACAGATCTCCACAGAAATGCCCTCAAACCCTTTATTTACAGGGTTGTTGGACAAGGAGAATGCAAAATTAAAGAGAGGCTCAGGATCCATCCTGGAGCTGCTGTGCCCTCAGCAAATCCTGTATTTCACAGCTCACCAGCTCATTTTCCCCTCAGGTGGAAGTTTAAGGTTGTCCAGGTAAGCCCAGCTCATCAGAAGCTGAGAAAATGTGCAGAGAAACATCCTGAAATCATTCTGTCCTCAAGGCTGGGCCTAACTCTGCTGCCAGGTAAAGCTGGGCTTGGTTTATCCTGAAGGACAGAGCTCAGGTCCTGGACTGAAGATCAGGAGATAGACCAGGCTTAAACCTGGGAATTATGGCTTAAACCTGGGAATTATGGCTTAAACCTGGGAATTATGGTTTAAATATGGGAATAAATGTGGGAAGGCAGAGCTGGAGCTGCCAGGTGCTGCTGGCAGGGCTGTTCAGTTCCAGCTGTACCCAGAGTGAAAAATGAGTGGGAAATGCAGATGAACACAGGCAGGGCTGGGAGGAGAAGCTGATTTATCTCCCCCTGCTTGAGAACGGATTTATTTCCCTCTCTTTCAGAACTGATTTATTCCCCGCTGAGGTTTCAGTGGGAAAAGAGGGAAGTGAGGGAGCAGGAATGGCCCTGAGCAGGCCCAGGTCCTCTGTGGGTGCAGGAACCTCTGGCTCTGTTCTCTGGCTCCTTTTTTGCCCCACCCTGCCCTGTGGTTCATTTATTCCCTATTTTATAAATGTAATAATCTCTCTTTATCCCCACAGTGGGAGGGAACAGAAGGAATTCAGTGCTGGAACCATCTCAGAATATCTTTACCACATTCTCCTCTTTTGTCAATCGTTCTTTTTCTCCAGTTTCTCATTTCAGAGGTTTGGAACTGAAGCTATTTAGAGCCTTCCTTTTCCCTGGCTTCTCTCTAAATATATCTTAGGGCTGCCTGAAGGGTTAAGGAGACGCACAGACATCCCCTTATGGGGAAAATGGGGAAGCACACCCCAGCCTCCTGCTTTTCTCTCTCCTCACAGCCACAGCCACACACATTTGGATTTTGTCGTTATTGTCTGTCATATATTCTGTCACTGTGGGGAAACAGAATGAAAACAGGCAAAAGAGAGCAAATCAATATGCTCTAAACCCATTTTTTTAAAAATTAGGTTATTTAATTTGGCCATGGGAGCTGGCAGTTGTAGGAGAGGAAGGTTTTCATATTATAAATGTGTAAAAAACTGGGAATCTGCTTCCCTTCACACTTCCAGCAGATCCCTTGGACAATGAAACCTGCAGTTGTATTTATTGCATTTCCTCATTTGTGTCTCATCCAGGGATGAATTTCATCAACAACTGGAGGTTTGCTTTCCTGGCCAACACAGCTAAGGGACTGCAAAAAAAAAAAAAAAAAAAAAAAAAAAAAAAAAAAATGTATGCACATATACCCATTAATATAAATAGAAATTACCTTTAAATATAAATAGAAATAATAGAAATAATTGCTCCTGGTCTGTGGGTGTCACACGAGGGACTCTCCACTCTGGGGTGCACAAGAGCTGCTGGATTTGGGGTTTCTGGGGGGGTTCCAGCAGGGTCATTCAGGTGAGTGAACTCCAGGGCAGACAGTTCCCACCCCAGTGCTCCCCTCATTCCATGGAAAGGGCAGAACTGAAGGAAGCTCTGCTGGATGCTGATTCCCACTGAACCTTCAGAGTTCTCCCCTGTGGGTATAAAATGTCAGAACCAAGGAATTCTAGCCTGGGTGGGCTTGGAAGGAGCTCAAAGCTGAGCCTGTCCCCTCCACCACCATCCCAGGCTGCTCCAAACCCCGGAGTTCCAGGAGAGTGCAGAGGTTTGGTGAATCCACCTGGGAGCAGAATGAAGGAGCAGATTCAGGTTCCAGAGCCTGAAGGGGCTCCAGGAGAGCTGGAGAGGGGCTGGATGTGGCATTCACATTCTCTGAACTTGATTCCTTCGCCCAGAGCTTTTCTCCTGGGAAGCTGAGAAGCCTCAGAGAAAAGGAAAACAATTCTTATCTCATTTTCTCCTGTGTTGTGCTCTTTTGGAATGTGTTTCGAGATTGTTCACCCACAGGTGATTGTTCCATTGGATTCTGCTGTGAGTTGTTTTCACTCTATGGCAAATCAGGGCCAAGCTGTGTCAGGACTCTGGAAAGAGTCAGGAGTTTTCATTATTATCTTTTTAACATTCTGTAAGTATCCTTTCTGTATTCTATAGTATAGTATTCTTTAACATAATATAGTGTAATAAAGCAATAAATTAGCTTGCTGAGAACATGGAGTCAGATCAATCATTCCTGCCTTTGTTGGTGGCCCTGCATTTACAATAGACTGGGGACAAGGATGGAGGGACAGGACACAGGGAATGGCTCCCACTGCCAGAGGGCAGGGATGGATGGGATATTGGGAATTGGGAATTGTTCCCTGTGAGTGTGGGGAGGGGCTGGGCTGGAACTCCCAGAGCAGCTGGGGCTGCCCCTGGACCCCTGGAAATGTCCAAGGCCAGGCTGCACAGGGCTTAGAGCAGCTTGGGATGGTGGAAAGTGTCCCTGGAAGGTTCTGGAAAGGACACTGGTGGTTTCTTTTGTTCTGGACTTGAGGCATTTTGTGAACCAGCAAGGAAGGGTTGGACAAATTCCATTGAGCTCAGAATGAACAATAAGAGAATTCTGTAAATGGGAATTGTCTGTCCTGTGAAACACAGGGATTTCAGGGCAGTCACTCCTGCTTTCCACTCAGGAGTCAGAACTGGGCCCAAAGAGCCTGGCAGGAGCTGCTGGAGCCCTGTCCTGAGCGGGGTGGAGCTGTCAGGCTCTGCTCAGGGGGCTGCGGTCACCCCACAGAGCATTCCCTGCACTCTGTGACTCATTCCTCCAGCAAGACCCACTGAATTCACGAGCAATTCACTAAGAAAGAGCTGAATTGCTTGGCAGGATAATGGGGCAAGAAAGAATCTGGCAGGAGGATAAACCTGGCAGGAGGGTGAACCTGGCAGGTGTCGTTGACCAGAAGTGCCCCAAATAAAACAAGTGAACCAAAATTCCCTCAAGAACCATGAATAATGAACTGAATGCCTCACTCCAGGCTCATCTGCTCAAGACCTGCTGCTGGTGTGTGTTTGAAAGCCCAGCCTCATCCTCCCAACACCAGAATGGTTTTAGAGCCCCGAGCTGCTGAAGAACACAGAAATAATCTTGTTATTGGAGTTGTGCTAATTCCATCTTGTGTCATTTACCCTGCTAAATCTGGGGGGGAAAAAGGATTGTTAAAGGATGGGGTTGTTCTTTAGGGGGAGTGTGTTTGTGTGGGTTTATTGCTGCTGGGTTTTAAACATTACAGATGATGTTGGCAAACTCATAATAAGTGGAAAGTGGTTTTACTTCTGGTTTTACTTCTTCCCCTGCAGCTTTTGCAATTATTAAAATCCAGAGGTTACGATGTAATTTGTTAAAATCTCTTCTGAGGGATGCAGAAGGAATTATTCCAAGTGACTCAGACCTGCTGAGAGTGGAGGAGCTTTTCAGAAAGGTTTGGGAGTGTCTGAGTGAATCCAGGAAGGCCCTGCTTAAATAATGAGCTGCTAATTGCAAATTTAAGGATCAGGACCAGGACTTTTGGCCATTTTCTGGAAACTGCCTCCCTCATTCATTCCTGTCTGCCATGGGAGGTGGTTTATCCAGAGGATGGATCTACAAACCCTTGGCTGTTGGGAACCTGAACCAATTTGCCAAGACAGAAGGTGGTGCTGGGGTGAGGAGGTGAAAATCCATGGGTGTGGAAAGGTTAAAGATCAGTGGGAAGGAGCTGTGGAATTTGGGAATAACAGGAGTCCTTTAGCATCATCACACATTTCTGAAAACCCAGCCCTCCCTGTCCACCCCTAAAAACAAACCAGAGCCTTCCGAGCAGAAATGTTCCTGGAGCTGGTGTGGGAGAGGGTTTCAGGAGGGTGAGGAAACATTATGGGATGTTATAGTGAAAGCAGGGCAATGCCCACGGAGGCAGGAAATGTCAGAGAGGACTCCATAATATCAGCAGGCTAAATAATAACTTTATTTTACTATATTATTCTATACTATATTACACTACATCTAAACTGAATTTGCACAAGCATCCAACTCAACTCAGCTGCCCAGAATCTCCTGACTGCCTGCTGACCCACAGTCTGCACATGTGTTTGGCCCTGACAGGCCAAGGAAACAAAACCCCATCACTGTGGGTGAACAATCTCCATGTTGCATTCTGCTTTGGCACAACACAGGAGCAGACAATGAGATAGGAATTGTTCTGGTCATTCTTTACTTTCACTGCTTCTCTCAGGTCCAGGGAATGTGAATCCCACAGAGAGGGACTTTGGGCAGGGGCCTGGTGTGACAGGCCAGCTGTGCATGTCAGCTCTAAGGAAACAGCCACATTCTTGTCCTACATTATACTATTTGATTCTATACTATATGCCATTATATTACACTACATCTAAACTGAAACTGCACAAGCACCCAACTGCCCAGAATCTCCTGACTGCCTGCTGACCCACAGTGTGCACACACTTGGCCCTGACAGGCCAAGGAAACAAAACCCCATCACTGTGGGTGAACAATCTCCATGTTGCATTCTGCTTTGGCACAGCACAGGAGCAGCCAATGAGATAGGAATTGCTTTGATCATTAATTTCTATGTTTCTCTCACTGCTTCTCTCAGGTTCAGGGAATGTGAATCCCACAGAGAGGGACTTGGGGCAGGGGCCTGGTGTGACAGGCCAGCTGTGCATGTGGGCTCTAAGGAAACAGCCACATTCTTGTCCTACATTATACTATTTTATTCTATACTATATTACACTATATCTAAACTGAAACTGCACAAGCATCCAACTGCCCAGAATCTCCTGACTGCCTGCTGACCCACAGTCCGCACATGTGTTTGGCCCTGACAGGCCAAGGAAACAAAACCCCATCACTGTGGGTGAACAATCTCCATGTTGCATTCTGCTTTGGCACAACACAGGAGCAGCCAATGAGATAAGAATTGTTCTGATCATTCTTTTCTTTCACTGCTTCTCTCACATTCCCTGGGAATGTGAATCCCACAAAGAGGGGTTTTGGGCAGGGGTCTGGTGTGACAGGCCAGCTGTGCATGTGGGCTCTAAGGAAACAGCCACATTCTTGTCCTACATTATACTATATTATTCTATACTGTATTACACTACATCTAATCTGAAACTGCACAAGCACTCAACTCAACAAAATCTTGTGACTGCTGACCCACAGTCTGCACATGTGTTTGGCCCTGACAGGTCAAGGAAACAAAACCCCATCACTGGGTGAACAATCTCCATGTTGCATTCTGCTTTGGCACAACACAGGAGCAGCCAATGAGATAAGAAGTGTTCTGATCATTAATTTCCCTGCTTTTCTCACTGCTTCTCCCAGGTTCAGAGAATGAATCCCACAGGATGATTCTCTCTAATTCCTGCTCCCTGCAGGCTCTGGACACAAGGACTCTTGCTCTGTGTGAGCACAAGGACTCCAAAATCCACAGGAGCTTCTCTTTGGGCAGCTCCCACAGCCCCTTGGGCCTGAATGGACATGCAGAGATCAGGGGGGGAGCACTGGGGCGTCCCCACACCCCCTGTCCCTGCAGGACCCAGCTCCTGGCCACCCCTTCACCTCCAGGGAATTTGGGAATGCCCCTAGTGAACCCCTGAATTCATGATTCCATCTCACCCAGGCTGGTTAAGATACAAATGCCCTAAATGTGATTTTAATCCTGATTTATGCAACCCATCCCATACAGATTTGGGGGTTTGGGTGGTTTTGAGGGAGGGGAAGAACCAGAGGGGGTTTTACCTTGATCAGAACTGTTCTCACACCCTGGGAAGGCGATCTGGACCTTCACTGGGCACAGCTGCTGACCTGACTGGCTCAGGGGATATTTTACAGGATATTTTACTCCCTGTTCCTGGCAGATTTCCCCATGGGACAGCTCCAGCACTTGAGTGAGAAGCTGAATTTTCCAGTAAAATTTTAGGGATTGGTCTGAGAGTTTTGCTCCTCAGCAAAGAGGGTGCAACTTGAACCCTGTGGTTTTTAGAGATAAATGTGAATCAAATGAAGAGATTTGATCTAAAGGGTGTTGGGGAACTCCCTATCCAATAATCAAAGCTTAAATGTGGAATTTGCTGCTTCCAAAAAATTTTGAGTTGTCCATTAAACAGCAAGTGGTGCGCTAAAATATTTTCTTAAGGAAAGAGAAAAATAAGTAGAAAAAGGGAAAAGATGAGAGAGAAAGGGGAAGAAAATGGAAAAGAGAAAGAGAAAGAGAAAGAGAAAGAGAAAGAGAAAGAGAAAGAGAAAGAGAAAGAGAAAGAGAAAGAGAAAGAGAAAGAGAAAGAGAAAGAGAAAGAGAAAGAGAAAGGAAAAGAGATAAAAAGAGAAAGGAAAGAAATGGAAAAGAGAAAGGGAAATCAAAGGGAAAGAGAAAGGGAAAGAAAATGGAAAAGAGAAAGGAAAAGAAAATGGAAAAGAGAAAGGGAAAGAGATGGAAAAGAGAAAGGAAAAGAAAATGGAAAAGAGAAAGGGAAAGAGATGGAAAAGAGAAAGAGAAAGAGAAAGCAAAGGAAAAGAGAAAGGGAAAGATGGAAAAGAGAAAGGGAAAGGAAAAGGAAAAGAGAAAGGGAAAGCAAAGGGAAAGAGAAAGGGAAAGAGATGGAAAAGAGAAAGGGAAAGAGATGGAAAAGAGAAAGGGAAAGCAAAGGGAAAGAGAAAGGGAAAGAGATGGAAGAGGGAAAGGGAAAGAGATGGAAAAGAGAAAGAGATGGAAAAATTAAATGTAAAAATAAAATTAAAACAAAAATAAATGTAAAAACAGAAAAAGAGTGACAAAGAGAAAGCAAAATAAAACAAAGAAAAGAAAGGAGAGAAAAAAGAAAAGATGAAAAGAAAAGGACAAAGTAGTTGGTAAAAACTGATGCTGAAATTTTACAGAATCTCACAGATTATGTTTGCTCTAGAGATGGAACCAAGGATAACAAATGGTGCCAGGTGACATGAGTGGAACAGGATTTTCTGAGTGATCCCTGCTGAAGTGGATAAAACAATGGAGCAGAAAGACAGTTTAGGGAACCAGAACCTCCTCCAGAAGGAGGGAAAGTGCAGGCTGACTTCCAGCCACGGGATGTTGTGGGGTGTTCCTGCCTCAGCTCCGTCCCTCTGTTCTGGGCTGTGGGATGGGACAGAGCCAGCCCCAGCACCTGGGCACTCACTGAAAAGGGATTTTTTCACTAAAACCACAAAATGCCCCTTGTGGTGAGGTGCTGGGACACCTCGGAGCCCAGCTGGGCAGCAGCACAGGGCAGCTCCTGCACAGCCTCCTCCTTTGCTGCCTGCGCTCATCCCTGCTCTGGGAATCCCTCCCTGGAGCACCGACTGCCCCCAGGCCTGACCTGGAGACAGGAACGGAAATTGTCCGGCCTGGGGTCACTGCAGTGACAGAAATGTCCCTGTCACCAATGGAAATTGTCCAGCTTTGGGTCACTGCAGTGACAGAAATGTCCCTGTCACCAGCGAGGACACACCCAGCATCACACTGCCTGTAGCACAGGGACACCTGGCTGCCACCCAGCCAATTCCTGCTCTGCCAGGAGAGATGGATGGGTGGATGGATGGATGGATGGATGGATGGATGGATGGATGGATGGATGGATGGATGGATGGATGGATGGATGGAGGGATGGACGATGGATGGATGGATGGATGGATGGATGGATGGATGGATGGATGGATGGATGGATGGATGGATGGATGATGGATGGATGGATGGATGGATGGATGGATGGATGGATGGATGGATGGATGGATGGATGATGGATGGATGGATGGATGGATGCAGGGATGATGGATGATGGATGGATGGATGGATGGATGGATGGATGGATGGATGGATGGATGATGGATGGATGATGGAGGGATGGATGGATGGATGGATGGATGGATGGATGGATGGATGGATGATGGATGGATGGATGGATGGATGGAGGGATGGAGGGATGGATGGATGGATGGATGGATGGATGGATGATGGATGGATGGATAATGGATGGATGGATGGATGGATGGATGGATGGATGGATGGATGGATGGATGGATGGATGGATGGAGGGATGGATGGATGGATGGATGGATGGATGGATGGATGGATGGATGATGGATGGATGGATGGATGGATGGATGGATGGATGGATGGATGGATGGATTGAAGGATGGATTGAAGGATGGATGGATGGATGAGGGATGGATGGATGGATGGATGATGGATGCATGGATGGATGATGGATGAATGGATGGATGGATGGATGGATGGATGGATGGATGGATGGATGGATGGATGATGGATGCATGGATGGATGATGGATGGATGGATGGATGATGGATGGATGGATCCATGGATGGATGGATGGATGGATGGATGGATGGATGGATGGATGGATGGATGGATGGATCCAAGCACTGATACCTGCACTGACAGCCACACCTGCAGGGTGCAGCCTGCTCCAGCATTTGGACACGTGAGGGATTTGCCTGAGCTTTCCTACCTCTCCCAGTTATTCTGTTTTACACGTGTAGGGAGTTAATTTTCTCTCTGTGTCTAATTTTGTATTCTAATTTTTCTATTCCTAGAAGCACACATTCTCTGGGCTGGAATTACACATTTCCCTGTCCCTGGGCCAGGCCCAGAAGCTGGGTCATTTTTTCTCAGAATCCTCTGTGGCTTTTCCCAATGCTTTTCCCTTTTCCAGGTTATTCTTTGGGATGGAATTTTGCCTTTGTGCCTCATTTCAGCCCTGCCAGGGTGCTGCTGTGCTGGAGCTGCTGGAAAAGCTGCAGCCAATGGACAGGGTCATTTGGGCAGGGTTGAAAACTGACTGATGGCCAGCCCAGGGAGGGCTGGGAATGGTGGAAAAGGAGCCATGTCCAGCTGGGACTAGTCTTGTGTCCCCCAGGGATCAGCACTGAGCCCAGTTCTGCTCAATATCTTTACTGATGATCTGGATTAGGGGATAATTCACAGATGGCACTGAGCAGGGTGGGATGTGGATCTGCAGGAGGGCAGGGAGGCTCTGCAGAGGGATCAGGACAGGCTGGATCTGTGGGGTGACAGCAGAACTGTGAGGGTTAACAAGGCCAAGTGCCCGGTCCTGCCCCTGGGTCCCCATAGAATGCTCCAGGCTGGGGGAAGAGGGGCTGGAAAACTGGAAAAGGCCCTGGGGGTGCTGGGGACAGTGGCTGGACAGGAGCCCAGGTGTGCCCAGGTGGGCAAAGCCAAGGGCACCTTGTGCCAGCCATGGTGCGACAGCAGGGCAGTGCCCATCCCCAGAGCTGGCACTGCTGGGCACCTCCAGTGCTGGGAACAGCTCTGGGACAATCCCAGCAAGACCTGGAGGGGCTGGAGCGTGTCCAGGGAAGGGAACGGAGCTGGGAAGGGGCTGGAGCCCCCAGGAGGGGCTGAGGGAGCTGGAAAGGGGCTCAGCCTGGAGAAAAGAAGACAGCAGTGGCTGTCACCAGGCAGGGGGACACCATCCCTGCCCCAGTGCTCTGTGAGTGTGCAGCACCTGGACAACAACAATCCCACCCCATGGAATGCCCCAGCGTGGCACAGCTCTGCAGGAACCCCCAGCACCAGCGTCCCTCCCACAGGGACACACGGGAGCCTTTGCTTTGTGCAATCACCTGGAAAACTCTGCCCGGCCGGGGGCTGGCACCTCCCAGCCCAAAGCACTTCCCAGGCAGGGCCGCAGGGCAGGGCTGAGGGAGCTGGGAAGGGGCTGAGGCTGGAGAGGAGCTGGGAAGGGGCTGAGGCTGGAGAGGAGCTGGGAAGGGGCTGAGGCTGGAGAGGAGCTGGGAAGGGGCTCAG
Organism: Melospiza melodia melodia; assembly: GCF_035770615.1. Taxonomy (NCBI): domain Eukaryota; kingdom Metazoa; phylum Chordata; class Aves; order Passeriformes; family Passerellidae; genus Melospiza; species Melospiza melodia. Next base: position 2,109,390 of record NC_086209.1, on the reverse strand, counting down.
CCTGGAGCAAAGGAGGCTCAGGGGGCCCTTGTGGCTCTGCACAGCTCCTGACAGGAGGGGACAGCCGGGGGGTCGGGCTGTGCTTCAGGGAACAGGGACAGGAGCAGAGGGAACGGCCTCAGGCTGGGCCAGGGGAGCTCAGGGTGGAAATCAGCAGAATTTCCCCATGGGAAGGGCGGTCAGGGATTGGAACTGCCCGGTGCGGTTTGGAGTCCCCATGGCTGGAAGTGGCCAAGGAACGCCTGGCGGTGGCACTCAGGGCTGTGCGCTGGTGCCAAGGTGGAGACGGGACACAGGCTGGATTTGCTAACCCAGTATTCGATAATCCCGGATTTGCTAATCCCGGATTCCAGGATCCCGGAGCGCTTTTCCAGCCCCAGCGCTCCCTCAGGGACAGGACGGGACGGCCCCGCGCGCTCCCGGCGCCTGAGGGGCCCCGATCGCGGCCGCCAGGGGGCGCCAGGAGCAACGCGCCTCACGCACGCGCAGCGCTCGCTGCCGTGTCCGCGGTCCCGTCCGCGCTTCCTCAGACACCGCGCCGGAGGCGGAGGGGCCGCACTGCCCGACCAGGGACACCGGGAGCACTGAGGGCACCACGGGCACCGGGAGCGGCGGGAGCACCGGGAGCGGCGGTGCCGAACCCCAGCAACACGGAAACGCCGGTCTAGCCGCAGCAGTGCGCAGGCGCGGGAGTAGAAGCGAATAATCGTAGCCGGCGGCGCGGCGGTGACGTCACGGGGGCTGTGAGGGGGAGCCTCGCTCCGGGAAGCGGCGCCGGAGGAACCGGGAGCGGCTCCGGGTTCCGGGAGCGGCCCCGGCGACGGTTCTGGGCTCCGGAGGCGGCTCTGCGCTGTCGGAGTGGCTCCTGGAGCGGTTCTGGGTTGCAGGAGCGGCTCCGAGCTCTGGGAGCAATTCTGGGCTCCGGGCTCCAGGGCCTGGACCAGGACGTCCCAGGGGTCACACGGTGGCTTTAGGAGGGTCAAAGGGAGGAGTTGAGGGTGACAGATCTCGGTTGAGGGACACGCCGTGGAAGAGGCTGGCGCTGTGCTGGTGCCGGGGGAGTTTTCCAGGCTGGGTCTGGTTGAGGCAGCTGCAGCCCTGTTCGTGTCCCAGAGCTGGTGGCAGCAGGAGAAGGGCAGAAACCCGGTCACAAATCCTCTGCAAAGGAAGAGTTGGAGGAGGTCAAGGAGCTGCTCCAGGCTGTGGTTTATCTATGATGAGCTGCTGTGGTTTATCTATGATGAGCTTCCCCAAACCCTGTTCTGCTGCTGGCTGGCAGCTGCTGGCATACCCCCCACACTTCCCAGCATGCAGAGGAGGAATCTGCAGCCCTTACCCTGAGCTGGGGTGAATTTTGTGCTGATTTACAGGCGGATGCACCCGCTAAGGCAGACCCTCTGGTTGGCATTGGATCTGACAGGCTCATTAGCAGCTCTGTGCAAGCTGCACTTGCCCCGTGCAATCCTGGCAGCTTTGCAGGAGGATTCTGCAGCCTTGAAAGCAGGAGATGAGACAGGAGTGTGTGATGGTGTTCACAGGGGTCTGAGGATGAGGGCAGCGACGAGGATCTGACTCCATGTTTCAGAAGGCTGATTTATTATTTTATGATATATATTACATTAAAACTATACTAAAAGAATAGAAGAAATTATTTCATCAGAAGGCTGGCTAAGAATAGAATAGCAAAGAGTGATAACAAAGGCAGCTGTCTCAGACTCTGTCCGAGCTGGGGTGTGATTGGCCATTAATTAGAAACAACCACATGAGACCAATCCCAGATGCACCTGTTGCATTCCACAGCAGCAGATAACCATTGTTTACATTTTGTTCCCGAGGCCTCCCAGCTTCTCAGGAGAAAAAATCCTAAGGAAAGGATTTTTCATAAAACATGTCTGTGACAGGAGTGTTACAGGAAAGGAGGATGGTTGAGGCTGGGGACACAGCAGAGGCACACACAGCTTTCCAAGCAGAGCTGGAATAGAGGGTAATCTCTGTGTGCTGCTGGAGGCTCCCTCTGACAAGGTGTCTTGGTTTGGAAAGCCAGGAGTCTGCTAAGGAAGGCAGGAGCCTCCCCTGAAATGGAGAATGTAAACACACACCCCCCGCCAAATTGTTAAAAATTTTAAATTAAGGGGCTCTCAGGCATAGATATGGGAGCAAGAATAACAGTTCTTTAATAGGAAAGAAAATAAAAACATAAACAATGCAGTAAACTAAACCAACACTGACAGAGTCAGAACCCAGCCTGACACCCTGTGGGTCAGGGTGCTGGCAGCAGTCCCATTGGAATTGTGGCTCAGCCCTCCTGCAGTGTCAGGGGTGGTTCTGCTGGAGCAGGATCCTGTAGAGAAGGATGGATTCTTCCTCTGAAGATCCAGTGGAAGGAGAGGCAGCTGCTGTTCCTCTGGGGAATCCAGTGGAGAAGCCGTGCTGGTGTCTCAAAACCTCTGGATTATATCTGGGTAGCAATGCTTGGCTCCTCCCTCTGGGCTCCCATCTCCCAATGGGATGCTGTAGTTCTTATCAGCCATGCAGGGACATTCAATAGCTGTTATCAGCAGGTGTCTCCCCTGAGGGAGGAGGGGGTGTGGAAGAGATAAGGTCTTGGGGTCTCTGCTGCTCACAGTGACCCTGAGAAGAGTTCGAAAGTCTCTTTTCCCAGCCTGGCACTCAAAGAAGGAGTCAGGGATCTTAATTTCGATGTGTCAAGGTTGTTTATTGTATCTTATCTATAAAATTCTTTCTCCTGCCCTGCTGAGGTCTGTCCAGCAGGACAGTTCCAGGCACTCTGCCTGCCCCAGGGCAGTGTTATGGCTTTATACTAAAAACTACATGTACAATGTTTACAGATACTTTCCAATACCCATCACCTGTGTTAGACAGTGAGCTTCTACTCTAAACCAATCTGTGAGTGCCACCATCACAGCAGAAGATGGAGGCCAAGAAGAAGAAGGAGAAAGGCTGGACATGCCTACATTCCTCCATCTTGCCCCCTGAACCCCATTCTAAAAACCTCAAAAACCTATTTTTCACCCCATGATAAATTCACTATCATTCTCTTAAACTTTCGTGGCTTGTCATTCTTCATACAAGGTTGGTAATTGTTTTTTTCCAAGGGCTAAAATCAAAGGCACAGGGGTCTGGGGCTCTGTGCCAAGGTCTCTGAGCCCCCTGAGCAGGGGTTCAAGTTCTCCAGGGCAGCCAGAGGAATTTCCTGAGTTCCAACAAAAAGGAAAACTGCCCACTGAACAGAACACAAATGCCAAGATGGCAAATAGAATAAAATTTGCTTGGCAATCCAGGACACAAAGCACCTGCCTCTGATCATCCCTGCTCCCCTCCTTTCCCTGCACACTCAGAGCTCCTGCCAGGGCAGACAGGGACAGCTGGAAGGGGACACACAGAGCAGCTCTGTGACAGCCACCACAGTGTCCTTAGGGAGTGCCACCCTGGGGCAGTGGGAGGGGTAGAACTGGATGAGCTTTAAGGTGCTTCCAACCCAAACCAGTCTGGGATTCAGTAATTAAAGACTTGGTGCTAATTACCCACAGCAGCACTGACACAAAGACTTCTCACTCAGCCCACCTCACCTCCTTCAGAGGATTTTGCTGATTTTTGGGGCATTGGAGGGACTGAGTGCTGCACACAGGGCACTGCTGCCCTGGATTTGAATAACATTTATTGATCAGGTTGGGCCAAGGAGACAAAGGAAGGCCTGGCTGGTGACTTCTCCTGGTTCAGAATTGCCCAGAGCTCTGAAGGCACCTCATTTCCCTGGGGATGGAGAGGTGGGATAGCCCTTTGTGCCTGTGTGAAACACCTTCCTGCTCATTTGGTGCCTGTCTGTTCCCTAAAACCATGGAAATGTTCAGTGTGTGAAGAAAACCCTCCAGTGAATGCAGGGAGAGCCTTGGAACATTTGCTGAGCCCTGAGTACTGCTTTGATCAGAGCAGCAAACCCCAGGCTGCTTTTTGGGCACATTTTACACAAAATGTTTCAGTCTTTGGGTTTTGGCAGCTCAGTCTGGGGTTTTTCTCCTTGACAGTAAGGATTCTGTGGGGTCACTGCTTTATTTCAGAGCACTCCTGAATTAAACAATACCTGCTGCTGAAGCTATTTTTGTCTTGTGGGCTGAATTTATAAATTGGGATATTTTGGGGAGTGAGCACAACTTCCTGCCTGCTTTCCTGTGCTGCTGCTAAAGATGAAGGGCATGCTGGTGCCTTTATCTTTTTATTTCTGTGCCAACAGCCCTAAATCCCAAATCCAGGGCAGTCTGTCAAGGAAGGAGCTGAGCCCCACCTCCTTCAGCTCTTTGTGGCACAAAAGCAGGAGTTTGAAATGCTCAGTGTTGGCTCCTGGAGCGAGGGGTTATCTCTGCACAGCCCCTGAGCTGCACTTTTTACAGCTTTTGGGTTGTTCAGTGAAAACCTGGCCAATAAAACTTCAAAAATTACCAAGTTGAGTGTAGAGGATCTGTGAGCAGAAGGCTCGTGCTGAAGAAGGACAGCTCAGAGCAGTTGCTGGCAGCAAGTGAATGTTGTCATTGTGCAGCTCCGTTAGAAACTGAGTTCCAGAATTGGAGACAAGTTGTTCTCCTGCAAGAACATCAGGGAATTAGACAGATTTTATCAGAATATTCTGACTTTGGATCATTTTATTCAAAAATCTGCTTTAAAAATAGAGGAGAGGTCCAGAAGGAAGGGGGGTGGGAGAGAAAAAAAAAAAAACATTTTATTCATTTTATTCTCTTCCCCTTTCACAGCTAATCAAACTTGGAATTTTTTTCTGTTTAATTGGGATATCTGAGAATTCAGCAAGAGGAACAAAGAGGTAAAATGGCTCCAAACTCTCGTGGACCTTGGCATAGTTTTAAGGGACACAAAGTTACTGTCACAGCTTCTCCTGGGAATTGTTTTGCATGAATATAACACGAACACACCCAGAGTCAGACAAAACTCTGCAATTTGGGCTTCAGGCTCTGACAAGGATATTTGAAATGTAAATAGAAAACACTTGTTACAATCCAGTGCGAGAAGGAAGGGAAGTGTGTTTTCCTGACATTTCCTGCTTTTTAAAGGAGAAATCCAAACCCATTTTTATGTCCATGTTTGCTTTAAAAGCTTTAAGGAATGAGGGGGAAAAAAGCTTCAAAAAGGTTCAAAACCTGGAATCCTGTGGGACCAGCACTGCCTTTCCCACCCATTGAACAGTTCAAGGTTTGCCAGGCTGGAATTTCCTTGGAGCTGCCTGAAACTGCCCGGTGCCAAGGAAGGGAGGGGGGCACGGCTCTGAGGGGGGACATGAGGGAGTGATGGCTCTGAGGGGACACACAGGGTGATGGCACTGAGGGGGTGGCACTGAGGGGACACACAGGGTGATGGCACTGAGGGGGTGGCACTGAGGGGACACACACAGTGATGGCTCTGAGGGGACACACAGGGTGATGGCACTGAGGGGGATGGCAAGGCTCAGAGGGGACACACAGGGTGATGGCGCTGAGGGGACACATGGGGTGATGTCACTGTGGGGACATGCAGGGTGATAGCTCTGAGGGTGATGGCACTGAGGGGACACACAGGGTGATGGCACTGAGGGGGATGGCACTGAGGGGACGCACAGGGTGATGGCACTGAGGGGGATGGCACTGAGGGGGACACACAGGGTGATGGAACTGAGGGTGATGGCACTGAGGGGATGGCAAGGCTCTGTGCGGACACACAGGGGCATGGCACTGAGGGGACACATGGGGTGATGGCTCAGAGGGGACACAGGGGCATGGCACTGAGGGGGATGACAGGGCTCAGAGGGGACACCCAAGGGAGTGATGGCACTGAGGGGACACACAGGGTGATGGCACTGTGGGGACGTGCAGGGTGATGCCACTGAGGGGGATGGCAAGGCTCAGAGGGGACACGCAGGGTGATGGCTCTGAGGGGGCACACGGGGTGATGGCAGTGAGGGGACATGCAGGGTGATGAGGCTGGAAGGGGACACCCCAGGTGACTGGCGGCTCTGGGAGGGACAGTGAGGCTCAGAGGGGACACCCAAGGTGACAGGGCTCATGGGGACATGCAAGGGCTCAGGGGACACCCGAGGTGATGGCTCTCAGGGGACACCCGAGGTGACTGATGGCTCTGGGAGGGGACACTGTGAAAAACACCAATCACTTGCTTTTAAATTTTTAAAAGTTTCATAGTAATAAAGTAGTTATAAAAATAGCAATATAATTAGAGTAATAAAAATCTGGATAATTAGGATTTAGGAAAATATGAGACAATCAAAACAAAGAGTTGTGGACAGTCCAGGTACCTCTTTCTGGACAAAATAAGCCTGAAAAAGGACCCACATTAACAGAGGATTAACCTTTAAAAGCAATAACCTGTTGCATATTCCTACACCTCATACATGATGCATAAATTCCATTCAAACCCAGGATTCTGTCTGGGCAGTGTCAACTTCTTCCTCTGAATCCTGACAGCATCTTCAGTGCTGAGCAAGGCAGGAAGTTCGTTTCTTTTGATAAGGGAGCAATAAATTCTCTTTCTCTGAAAGATTCAGGTGTCCTGTGGCTGCTATCTCCCTGCGAGTCCTTTCTTTAAAAAAAACTATCTTACACAGCACAGTTTCTATTTTAACATTATGTTATAACCTAAAACTATATTTAACACACTACTTAAGAGAATTAATACAGCATCACTTTCTAACACAACACATGTAATATTCATTTGAATATTTGCAAAAAGCCAGTCATAAAATACGCATTTTTCACAGACACCCAAGGTGATGGCTCTCAGGAGACACCCAAGGTGACTGATGGCTCTGGGAGGGGACACCCAAGGTGATGATGGCCCTGGCTCTGTGGCAGCAGCAGCTCCCAGGATCTCTGGAAGCCTGGAAACCCCAGCAGATCTCTCCAGATCTCCAAATCCACAGATCTGGGGGAGCTGCCAGGAGTCCCTTCAGCAATAAACATGTATAAATCTATATGTCATATGTGGATTTCTAAATATGTATCTTCAGCACAATCCTATTTGCCTTGAGGAAGTCAGGGTGGTTTAAAACACACCGTGGGACACGAGCAGGAATTTTCTTGCTTGTGTTAGAGAAAAAAAGCCAATTAACAGCATGTTAATTAGCTGGGGCTCTGTGCTCCAATGTACTTGAAGTTTTAAATAGCTGTGAGGCTGAGTTTGCAGAGGCAAAGCGATTCCTACGGCTTCAGGAAGCTCCTGGCGCCGAGAAATTTTGCTGCAGAGGTGCAAAAATCAACTCCCGAAGGAGTTTTGAGGGAGAATGCGCGGAAAAATAAGAAAGGAGGGCAGGGTGTTTACCGATCCGGCGGGACAAAAAAACGAAACTTCCCATACCGGGAGTCGAACCCGGGCCGCCTGGGTGAAAACCAGGAATCCTAACCGCTAGACCATATGGGAGGCGCTGAAATGCATTGCACCCGTGCGCCTCAAAAAGCTACTGCCCACCCTGCTCACCGCCTTGAGAGATTCCACCGGGCGCCGCTCTGCCGTTCCATGGGAGACACCGGGAGTCACCGGGAATGCCCGGGACTCATCGGGACCCCCCAGTAAGCGCCCCCGCTGTGCCAGAGAGACGCTGCCCTCACCCAGCATGGCGGCCGGGGCTTCGGCTACCCCGCGTCCGCATCACGTGATACCGGGGGCGCGCGCGTGCGCGGCGCGCTCTCACGTGACCGGCGGCGGCCGCCGAGCGCTGGGTCCCGTGAGCGGGGCGGGGGGCGGGACGGGGGCGCCGCCACAGGGCCGGGCAGGGCCCCGCACCGGCACAGCCCCGGGCACCGCCTCCGGCCCGCCGAGCCCCGCACCCGGCACTGCACCGGGTACCGCCTCCGGCCCGCCGAGCCCCGCACCCGGCACCGCACCGGGTAGCGCCTCCGGCCCGCCGAGCCCCGCACCCGGCACCGCCACAGCCCCGGGCAGGGCCCCGCACCGGCACAGCCCCGGGCACCGCCACTGCCCCGGACACCGCACCCCGCACCGCCACAGCCCCGGGCACCGCCTGCGGCCCGCCGAGCCCCGCACCGGGCACCGCCACAGGCCCGGGCAGCGCCGAGCACCGCCTGCGGCCCGCCGAGCCCGACCTGCCGGGGCTCACACCGGCATCGTCCCCCAAGCCGGCCCCGAGCCGCCCATCGCCGCCGGAGGTACCGAGACGCGGCCCGGCCCGGGGGCGCGGGCATTGCGGGGAGTCCCGGGGAAATCGCGGGGATGGGGCTGTGGGGAATCCCGGGGAAACGGCAGGACGTGCCAGGAGAAGGGTCTGGGGGGGATCCTGAGGAGCGAAGGGGCTGCGGTGATCCTGAGGGAAGGAAGGGGCTGAGGTGATCCTGAGGGAAGGAAGGGGCTGCGGGGATCCTGAGGGATGGAAGGGGCTGTGGATATCCTGAGGGAGGGAAGGGGCTGCGGGGATCCTGAGGGAAGGAAGGGGCTGCGGGGATCCTGAGGGAGGGAAGCGGCTGCGGGGATCCTGAGGGAGGGAAGCGGCTGCGGGGATCCTGAGGGAGGGAAGGGGCTGCGGGGATCCTGAGGGAGGGAAGGGGCTGCGGGGATCCTGAGGGAGGGAAGCGGCTGCGGAACGTGCCGGGAAGGGGCTGCGGAGGCGCTGCCGGCCCGGCCGCAGCCCCCCCAGCCGGGCCGGGCGGTTTCGGGAGCGCCGGAGGTTTCCCGGCAGCAGCGGGAGTTCCCCATGGGCCGGAGCAGGGGGAGGGGAGCCGGGGCTGTGTCAGCGCTTCCCCAGTGCCGGGGGTGGGAGCGGCACTGGCATCGGCGTTGGGATCGGCGTGAGGATTGGGATCAGCACTGGCATTGGGATTGGCTTTGGGATTGGTGTCGGTATTGGGATTGGCGAGCAGAGCATGTGTGTGTGAAAAGCAGCGATCCAAGGTGGGCTTCTCTCTGCAGGTGTGTGATGCCAAGCACAGCCATGAAGAAAAAGGTAAGGGCGGGCAGGGTGATCCTATGTTTCCTATCCCCATCCATGAGCACTGTTTGTTGGATCCATCGCTCACCTGGGGCTCCGGTGCCTCTCAGAGTCAGCGCTGCATCCTCTGCTGGAGGTGCCAGGCGTTAAACCCAGCTTTAATCCTGGCCTGGATGGGCTGGGTTAAACCCGGCTTTAGTCCTGGCCTGGATTCCTGCAGAGCCTTCCCCGGCAGTTGCTGCTCCCCGGGCACTTCTGGGGCTGTTGCAAAACCCTCTGCAAAACCCTGTGCTCAGGGAGGAGGATCTGCTCGTGTCCCTCCCCTGTCCCTGCCACCCTCCCGAGGTGTCCCAGGAGCCTGAATCCCCTCGGGGCTCCAGGAGGATGAAATTTAACACGTGGGGAAGGAGCAGCAGCTCTGGGCATGGCAGGGGTGGGTGTATCCCTGCAGGAGCACGGCCAGAGCTCTTAAAGGAATATCTGGCTGCTGTTCCACGGTGAGGTGGGGTTGTGTTCCCTGCCTGGCTCTCCGTGCTGCTGTCTGACCCCTTTGCAAGGCCTCTGCAGCTTAAACTTTGGGAATTGGGGCTGGTTTGGGCCGTGCCTCAGGCTGGGATCAAGTTTCTGCCTGGGATTTTGTGCTGGTGCTGTGAAATAAGAGCTTGGCCGTTCTCTGCGATCAGCTCAGGGGACAGGACAGGACAGGGCAGCATCTGGGGGCCCTCCCCAGCCCTCCTGGCTGTGGAACAGCCAGGAACCCTCCTTGTTGCCAATCCTGGAGCCTGTGGGCAGCTTCCCTGGGGAATTGTGCCTTGCTTTGTGCCCAGCTCCTGCCCTGCTGCCCAGGGTGGGGGTGGCAGCTGGGCAGCACTCCCTGGGCTGCTCTCCTGAATCCCCCCTGGATGGCACACTGGCAGGGCTGCTGCCAGGAGCTGCATTTGGCTTTGTGACTGGAACTTGTTTAACAGCTGGGTTTTGTGAGCAGGGCTGTGTTGGCTGCCGCTGATGGGTTTGTTTTGTTTAATTTTTATTTTTAGATCGCAATGTAAAGCCTTGCCTGGTGTGACTGTCTCTGGTGTGACTGTCTCCCCTCATCCCCACCCCCAGCAGCATTCCCTGCTTTTTGGCTGCCTCTCCTGAGCTCTGCAGGGATGGGACATCATGGAGCCAAGGGTCTCCTCTGGAGGGGCATCACTGGAGCCATAAAGGGTCTCCCCTGCTCTGGGGATGCTGATCTGGGTTGTCTCATCTGCTTTTCCCCTTTTTCTGATCTTCTAGCACCTGAAACTGGGAATGTCCCTGGTATTTAGGGAAAAGAAAACCAGTCATGTTGTGGGAAAAGCAGTATTAGAAGGTTTTTAACCCCTGTCTGGTTAGCACAGAGTGTTTGGGGTGGAAAACCAGGAGCTGAGGGCTTGTTTTTGGTCTGGAGGGGCTGAGACAAAGCTGTTCCTCATCTTTAAAGTCCTTTGGTGCCACCAAAGCCACCAGATGGGAGGGGCTGGGAATGGGGAGGCAGCTCCTGCTTTTCCCAAGTCCTGTCCACATTTTTGGAGAAAAGTGTTAAAAGTGTTCAGTCTGACCAAGGAGAGCAGTGAGGTGGGGTGACCATGGCCCAGGGACCAAGGACAGCAGGGAGGTGGGATGACCATGGCCCAGGAGTGTTTGGGATGTCTGTCCTGCTCCCCACGTGCTCCTCTCTGCCTCTCCTGGTGCATTCCCAGCTGGGCTGTGCCAGTGCTGCGTTCGGTGCCTTTGGCAGTGAGCCGCCAGCCCGAGGGAGCTGGGGGGCACTCAGTGCTCTGTGGGAGCTCATTTTTCCTTCTCTCCCCGTGTGCAGGTGCTGCTGATGGGTAAGAGTGGGTCTGGCAAGACCAGCATGAGATCCATTATCTTTGCCAACTACATCGCCCGGGACACGCGGCGCCTGGGGGCCACGAGTAAGGAACCGCCCCATTCCCATCGCGCAGCTCCAGCCTCAGCAGAGGGCGGGGCCGCTCCCTGCAGCCATCCCCGGCTCCCTTGGGTGTGTCCTGCGGCTGCCACACCCGCTGGGAGCCTCGGGATCAGCCAGGGACGGGCAGGAAGGGGAGGGGAGGGAAAGGCAGCCCTGGGATCGGCTGCGCTGCTTGATTGTTACACTTTTATCCTTAACTCCCTGTTTCGGGATCAGGAAGCAGCCTTTGCTGCTTGATTGTTCAACTTTTATCCTTAACTCCCTGTTTCGGGATCAGGAAGCAGCCTTTGCTGCTTGATTGTTCAACTTTTATCCTTAACTCCCTTCTTTGGGATCAGGAGGCAGCATTTGCTGCTTTATTGTTCAACTTTTCTCCTTAACTCCCTTCTTTGGGATCAGGAGGCAGCATTTGCTGCTTTATTGTTCAACTTTTATCCTTAACTCCCTTCTTTGGGATCAGGAGGCAGCATTTGCTGCTTTATTGTTCAACTTTTATCCTTAACTCCCTTTTTTGGGGAGCAGGAAGCAGCATTTGCTGCTTTATTGTTTAAATTTGATCCTTAACTCTTTATTTTTGGGATCAGGAAGCAGCTTTGGTGCAGCTGCACCTGTCAGAGCCTCCTGTGTGTTGGTGGAATGTTCCTGCTCCTGCAGAGATTTCCAGCACAGGGATCCTGCAGTGCCCCCGTGGTTCTGGCAGGATGATGCACTGTGTTTGTTTAATGAATGCCTTTCCTTCTTCCCTTTCCAAAGCCTTTGTTGGGAAAGAGCAAGCAGTGATTCCTCTGGGAGAGGTGAATGAGTGGTTGGGATCTGGTGCTTCTCACTGGGAGGGGCCTGTGTGGATTTCATGTCAGGGATTGGTGTAAATTTCCCCTTTGCCGTGAATTTGGCCTCTTCCTGAAGTTTACATTCCCTGTGTTCCTGGTTTGTTTTGTCAGGGATGGCTTCAAGCCCTGCACAGTCATTCCTGCAATATCCCAGGGATCAGGGAATGTGGGAGTGAACAGGAACACTCACTGCACTTCTCAGGAGAGCAGGGAGGCCTGAGTTCCTCTGGGAAATGGGATTTTGGTGAGATTTTACAAACTGGGGCTGCTTTGTGAGGAATGCCCATCCCTGGATGTGTCCAGGGCCAGGCTGGATGGGGCTTGGAGCAGCCTGGGGTAGTGGAAGGTGGCAGGGGTTGGAATGAGGGCTTTAATCCCTTCCAGCCCAAACCATTCCATGACTGGGTGCTGATTTCCAGGGTTTCTGGCTGCCCAAGCTCTGCCCTGGCTGTGGTGCACTCAGTGAGCTCCTGCTGTCTCTTTGCAGTTGATGTGGAGCATTCCCATGTCAGATTCCTGGGAAACCTGGTGTTGAACCTGTGGGACTGTGGAGGGTAGGTATTGATTGTTCCTGCCCAGCCTTTGGGGGAGGCTCTGGGGAACCAAGGGTGGAGCAGGGTGGATTCTCCTCCCCCTGGGATGAGGTGGTGCCAAGGGAATGCTCCTTCTGCTGTCCTGAGGTGCTGGAGTTGCTCACTCCAGCTCCATCCAGGTGGGATTTGTGCAGAGGCCGTGCTGGAGGTGGATCCTGTGGCTCCTGGAAGCAGCTTTTGTCAAGGAATGTGTCCCCTCCTCAGCTCCATGGCCTCTGGATCATCTCAGTCATGTTCAGCCAGAGTTAAGGAGATTTAATCCTGGGATTTAAGGCTGAACTGATGCTTTGGGTCACGTTTCACCTGTCCTGCTGCTGTGGGCTTTCACAAAAGGCTCCTTAAAGCCAGCCTGGGGCCAGAAGCAGCAGCACATGAGGGAAGCTTTGGTTTCCTGTGGCACTGGGGGGTTGGTGCTATCCAGGAGCCTCCAGCTTCCCTGGGAATGCCAGGGCACACAGCTCCAGCCTGGCATCTCCTGGCCCTCCTGCCAGGAGCAGCTTCCCACAAAGCCAGGAGCTGCCCTAAGGAGTGTCCTGCTCTGCCCCCCAGGCAGGACACCTTCATGGAGAACTACTTCACCAGCCAGAGGGACAACATCTTCCGCAACGTGGAGGTGCTCATCTACGTGTTCGACGTGGAGAGCAGGGAGCTGGAGAAGGACATGCACTACTACCAGTCCTGCCTGGAGGCCATCCTGCAGAACTCCCCTGATGCCAAGATCTTCTGCCTGGTGCACAAGATGGACTTGGTGCAGGAGGACCAGCGGGATCTGGTGAGCAGCTGGCATTGCCATGGAAATGCATCCCTTGTGTTGTTGCCCGATTGGTAGATGACACAAAACTCGGATAAGTTTTGTGGGTGCTTTATTAAGGGCCCGGGGAGCTGGGGGACTCACGTCCCAAAGTCCGAGCCCCCAAATTCACGTATGGGTGCTTCCCTCTTATACATGAGATTCACAACAAAGTCTCCAAGAAACAGTTCCCCGTCCCCCTTGCCTGGTCACAGACCCCTTGTGATACATTCCTTGGCTCACAAACAAGATCATTAATCCTCTGCTTATCTTATTCTAAGAGCATTGTATGCTGCCTCCAGACAGGTTAGCATTCTTACTTTCCTGCACTAGTTTAATTATTTATTAAATCCCTAAGACTACCTGCTAGGTTACACACAAAACCCAACACACACTTTCAACGGCTACAAAACTACTTTTTAACAAACCAGTTCACACACAACTCACTATAATTAAATATTTTGCTAAATTTCATTTCTTTTCCAACAGTGTCACACGTCAAACACCCTGGGGCTGTTCCTCAAAGGCTTTCTCAGATCTCCTCAGAGCTTTTTCTGCCTTCTTTTAAAGTGTGTCATCCTAGAATCCACTGGAGAGCAGCAGTGCTGGTTTTTAGGGACAGGAAAAGCCTTTCCTGCCTGGTTCCAGAGCTCCCAGCACACCTTGGCTCCTTCCAACCCGAACGATTTTGGGATTCTGCACCAAGACATCCCTGCTGCTCCCTGGGAGGGTTCCTGGCCACTCTCCCCTGCAGTGTCCCAGAGATCCATGTGAAACTCACCCCATAAATCCATGCAGCAGCCACAGCACAGGCAGGAACACTTCACTCAACCCCTCAACTCTCTTTGCCCCCCAGATTTTTAAGGAGCGTGAGGAGGACCTGAAGCGCCTCTCCCGGCCCTTGGAGTGTGTTTGTTTCAGAACTTCCATCTGGGATGAGACCCTTTACAAGGTTGGTGCAGCTTCCTCCCCACATCTGGGAGGATTCTTCCTCATCCCACTGGGAGCAGGGCAGGAGGAGGATCCCTGGAGCTGCTGTTGTGTTCAGCTCTGCAGCTTTTCTGTGGGGTGTCAGTGAAACCCAAATTAGTCCTGGGTTTATTAATTAATTTTAAGAAGTCAGGAGTGTGTGGTAAATATTGTTAACTTGGCAGACAGGCATCCAAACATCCCCCTGGCTCTGGGAAGGGTGAGGTTGCCACTGCCCCACACCTGGGTCAGCAGCTGGGCAGGGAGGGGAGGCTGAGCTTGGAAAATCCGAGTGTGGATGAGCACAGATGTTGATCCCAACATCCCCCAGCCCCTCCTGGGCTTGTTCCTGGCCTGTTGGGATAAGGTGGAACTTTGTTTGGGTCAGGGATGAGCTGCCAAGTGTCCATCTGTGTGCTGACCTTGCTCAGGATTAAAAATCTCTGTGAACTTAAATGGGAGAAGGAGACAGAAGCATTCCCAGCTTAAAGCAGGGATGATTTAAGTCTGTTCAGCAGCACTGCAGTTTCTGTGCCTGCTGGAGAAGAACTGGAGCCAGGGAAGGGTCTCCTCAGGTCTGGGCTCCCTCTGGGACCTGAGCATGGAGGGTGGAGAAGCTGCTCAGCCTTGCCCAGGCTGTCAGCAGCCAGAAGTGGCAAAAATCCCTCTGGGAGCACATTTCTCATGAGGGGCTGAGGAGAGGAACTGGTGGGACCTTGGTGTGTCTCTCTGTGCAGGCCTGGTCCAGCATTGTCTATCAGCTGATCCCCAACGTGCAGCAGCTGGAGATGAACCTGAGGAACTTTGCTCAGATCATCGAGGCAGACGAGGTGCTGCTGTTTGAGAGAGCCACGTTCCTGGTGAGTTCCTGAATGGATTCCCTGGGTGCAGCCTCCCTTGCCCTCCCTCTGCTCTGGAGCCGGGCTGGCAGAGCTGGGGGTGCTCACCTGGACAGGAGCAGCTCCAGGGAGAGCCCAGAGCCCTGCCCGGGCCTGAAGGGCTCCAGGAGAGCTGGGGAGGGACTGGGGACAAGGATGGAGGGACAGGACACAGGGAATGGCTCCCACTGCCAGAGGGCAGGGATGGATGGGATATTGGGAATTGGGAACTGTTCCCTGGCAGGGTGGGCAGGCCCGGGCACAGCTGGGGCTGCCCCTGGACCCCTGGCAGTGCCCAAGGCCAGGCTGGAGCTCCTGGGACAGAGGAAGGTGTCAGGTTGGACCTGAATGAGCTTTGAGGCCCTTCCCAGCCAAGCCATTGTGGGATCCCATGGAGGTTGGGAGGTGCCAGCCCCAGTGAGGAGTGCCCTGATCCAGGCCTTGGGACCCTGTAGCCCGTGGGGCCATCCCAGATTCCCCCCTGCAGCAGCTGAGCTGAGCTTTGGTTGGGGTTTCCTCTTGCAGGCTCTGGGAGTGTTTCATGTCCCCATTGTGGTGGGACTGCTCTGAGAATCCCCCTCTGCACAGGGCAGGAACCTTTTGGAGCTTCACAACCAAACCTTTTCACTTCCTCCTGCTGGAGCATTTGAGCTGGACCTGATTTCTTTTGGTTTTTGATGTTCTGCAAATCCAGAGCATGGGTGGGGGGCCAGCCATGGGACTGTGGTGCTTTTCCAGGTCCTTGTGCTCCCAATCCCTCTGCAAAGCTGCTGGATAAAACCACTCTTGGTGCTTGGCCATATTCCTGATTGCTGGGCTGGGCTCTTCACACTTTGCACCAAACTCTTGCTGAGCTGAAGGAAATACTTGAATTATTTGGAGTGTTTTCCTTGCTGGTGATTTGGAAATGATGGAGGGAATTTGGGAAAGGAGCCATGACTTTTTTTTCCTCCTTAAACTATCAGAAACAAACACTTGCCATGCCTGGCAAGTTCTGCTTTTTGACCTTTTGGAGATAATGAATAGTTCCACCTTGGGGTGTGTGACAGTGTGATTGTTACAAGGACATTTTTAACTGAAAGAAATTATCTTTGCTTCAAAAATTGTGTGCTTAATTTAAATGCAATGGTGACTTCTTAAAAAACTCCTCTTTTTTTCATATACTTAAACATTCTCAGGACTCTCTTCTCTTGATGGGGAAATCTTCCTGTGAAAATCTCTTTGGAAAATCTTATTCTGAAATTGTAATTTAAATTGTAGTATTGTACAATTCTACAATTGTGTTTAAATTGGAGTGGAAAAACCTCATCTGGGAAGTTCAGGAAGGAAATTGAACACTGGGACCTGCAAGTCTTGAATGTGGCTAAAACTGTGCTTGTGGCAATAATTGGGCAAGTTTAAAAAGTGATGGGTTTAAGGTGGTTAAGGGAAAAAAGAGGAAAAAAACCCTAAAAAACCCTGATAAATGTGACTCCCTGAAGAGAACAGTCCAGATCCCTGTGCAAGGGCTCCTGACACATCCAGAGAGAGCTGATTTTGGGATTGTGAAGAGTTCAAAGCAGCTGGCCTAAGGCTGTGGAGAGATTGCTGTCAGCTTTGCTGTGGGGATGGAGCTGTGTGGGCAGGAAATGCAGCTCTCACTCCATGTGGCTGAGCAATAAAGGGCTGGGGCCACCAGCTCGGTGGGAATGTTTATGGAGATGTTCTGAGGGGCTCCTGAAGCCCTTCAGACCCTCTGGGTGTTGGCATCCAGACTGGAGTCAGAGAAGGAATGGAGAAGGAATTGCCAAGGAAGCAGCTTTGAGCTGCCTTTGAGCTGTTTGTCTAGGGGAGGAGCAGCTTGATTTGGCTTTGGGATCACTGCCTGTGCAGGATGGGAGGGAAAATCCATCCCAGCCCATTCCTGAGGTGATGGACACATTTTTTTACTCTGTTCCCACCTGTTTTGGGAGCAAGATGTAAATTGCTGCTGAGGGGAAGCCCTCAGGGGACAGTGGTGTCCCCTGGCAGGTCTGTGCCACAAGAATTTGTGTAAAACTCCCAAAATCAGTCAGCCAAAGGCAGAGGGGATCCCCCCTGCTCCCCAGGCATTCCCAGAGCTGCTGTGGGAGGGCTGGGCTGGAATCCTGACTGCTCTGCCCCTCTCCAGGTGATCTCCCACTACCAGTGCAAGGAGCAGCGGGACGTGCACAGGTTTGAGAAGATCAGCAACATCATCAAACAGTTCAAGCTGAGCTGCAGGTGAGCTGCTCCCATCAGCACTGGGGACATCAGGGCTGTTCCAGCTCTCTCCAGAGAATCCCAGTTGGACTCCTCAGCAGCTGGAACACAAATCATTTCAATGTTAATTTAACTCCTCCTTTGCTCGTGGTGGGTGAGCTTTGGTGCTGTTTTGTTCCAGGTCTCCTCCTTCTGGATCAAGGCAGGGGAATTCCAGGGCTGGAGTGTTCAGAAGTGTTTCTCTTGGAATCTGGGAATGGCAGCTGGAGAGCTCTGCTGCAGCCCAGGCCCACAGGGCTGCCTGGGGAGGATGGGGCTTGCAGGCACTGTTTATCCCTGATTTCAGTGGAAAAATGGGAAGCTTGGCTTTGCACAGCCCTCAGGCTCCACTGCCAGGTTAATTGTGAGGGTGTGTGGAGCTGGATAGAATGGAGAAGTTTCTGGAGGGGTTTACAGATGTTCAGATGTCTCCAGATATTCCCATTTTATGCTTATTTCTGCAGCTTATCCAGAGTGTCCAGCTGGGAATGGCTGAGCCCTGGTATCCATGGGGAGCAGGCCTGGTCAGGGAGGTTGTGTCTGGAATTTCCTTCATTCAAGGCACAAGCAGCTGATGTTGCCCCATTGCCTCATTTGGCCCCAAACTGAGGAATTTGCCTTTAAAACCAAGCCCAGCCAAAGCCCTGCTGTAACCACACCTTGCCAAGTGGGAATTGCAGCTCCTCCTTGTTCCCAACAGCTCAGATCAGGGATTTTGGCCATGTGGGCACAAAAGCTCTTCATTCACTCTTTATTTCCTTGTTTTTCAGTAAGCTGGCAGCTTCTTTCCAGAGCATGGAGGTCAGGAACTCCAACTTTGCTGCTTTCATTGACATCTTCACATCCAACACCTACGTGATGGTGGTCATGTCAGACCCCTCCATACGTAAGTCAGAGCCAAGAGAAACCTGCTTGGGACAAAAAAAAAAACCCAGAAAAATCTCAAAAAAGGTGGAATTAGTCCAGTTTAAACTGTGTTTCTCTTGAAAATGAGGTTTTAATTACAGAACTGATTAAGAGAGAGAGAGATTGAGTGTGAGCAGGACCCTGCAGAGGTGGTGGTGGCACAGCTGAGCTGCTGCTGCTGCTGTCACAGGGAGCCACCAAACCAGAGCTGGCTGAGCAGGTCGTGCCTAAAGCCTATTTTGGGCAGCTGGGAGCTGGCAGCCCCGGTGATTTTTGGGGAGGAAGCAGAGCTGGCTCATGTTTGGGTGTTGCTGGGCTGTCTTGGGTGGACAGGCTCTAATTTTAGCAGCCTCTATTTATCCCAAGGAGGATCTGCAGCAGTGCCAGCCCGCAGCCCCTGGGAGCAGATCCCTGTTTACACAGCTCTTGGAATTGCTGCTGGGAGCTCAGGGGCTCCAGGGACACTGCCCAGCCCTCCCCAGGCCTGCTGCTGTGCTTTCCCTGCCTCCTCCTTGGGGAATTGGGGACACTGGAGGATCCCTGGGCATTGCTGGGCTGGGCAGCAGCTCTGGGAGGAGCAGCTTTCCCTGGGAGAGGCTTTTCCTCGTGTTTTGCTGGGATCAGCCAACAGCCCTGGCCATCCCACGCTCGATTTACCCAGACCATCCCACACTAAACTTTGCCCAGACCTTCCCACATTAAATTTTGCTCAGACCATTCCATGCTGAATTTTGTCCATGCCTTCCCATGCCTTTTACCCATCCCACATGAAATTTTGCCCAGACCTTCCCATGCTTTTTATCCATCCCACATGAAATTTTGCCCAGACCTTCCCACACTAAATTTTGCCCAGACCATTCCATGCTGAATTTTGCCCAGACCTTCCCATGGTTTTTATCCATCCCACATGAAATTTTGTTCAGACCATTCCATGCTGAATTTTGCCCAAACCTTCCCATGGTTTTTATCCATCCCACATGAAATTTTGTTCAGACAATTCCATGCTGAATTTTGCCCAAACCTTCCCATGCTTTTTACCAATCCCACATGAAATTTTGCCCAGACCTTCCCATATTCAATTTTGCTCAGACCCTTCCATGCTGAATTTTGCCCAGACCTTCCCATGCTTAATTTTTATCCATCCCACATTAAATTTTGCCCAGACCTTCCCATGCTTTTTACCCATCCCACATGAAATTTTGCCCAGATCTTCGCATGGTTTTTATCCATCCCACATGAAATTTTGCCCAGACCTTCCCATATTGAATTTTGCTCAGACCATTCCATATTAAATTTTGCTCAGACCATTCCATGCTGAATTTTGCCCAGACCTTCCCATGCTTAATTTTTACCCATGCCACATGAAGTTTTGCCCAGACCTTCCCATATTCAATTTTGCTTAGACTATGCCATGCTGAATTTTGCCCAGACCTTCCCATGCTTTTTACCAATCCCACATGAAATTTTGCCCAGATCTTCCCATGCTTTCTACCCATTCCACATGAATTTTTGCCCAGATCTTCCCATGGTTTTTATCCATCCCACATGAAATTTTGTTCAGACCATTCCATGCTGAATTTTGCCCAGACCTTCCCATGCTTGATTTTTACCAATCCCACATGAAATTTTGCCCAGACCTTCCCATGCTTGACTTTTACCCATCCCACATGAAATTTTGCCCAGCCAATCCCAGTTCAAATTTTGCCCAGATATTCCCCCATTGAATTCTACCCAGACCATCCCACCTTAAACCTTGCCCAGCCCTTCCCACCCTAAATTTTTCCCTGCCCAAAATCCCCCTGTGGATTTTGCCTGGCTCCAGAGCAGCAGGATGCACCCAGCCCCTGCAGACAGAGCTGCTGGAGCCAGGCAGCCCTGAGGCCACGGTGACTCTCACCCTTTTTCACTTCTTTTTATCTCCCCTGTCCCTTTTCCGTCGCAGCTTCCGCAGCCACGCTGATCAACATCCGGAACGCCAGGAAACACTTTGAGAAGCTGGAGAGGGTGGATGGACCAAAGCACAGCCTGCTCATGCGCTGATCCCAGGCACCGGCGCTTTGGGGGGAGAAAAAACACACCGGGACTGCTTCTTTTTAGGAGAATCTAACACTGTCCATGTCTTTGTTGGGCTTTGAAATGAGTGTGCTGCTTGTTTTTTCTCCTCATCACGTTGGACACTAGAGCTGGGGGCTGGCCGGATCCGCCGCGGAGCTTCCCGGATTCCCTGGCACGGGAGGTGGGGAAGGAAGGAGGCAGGAGGGTGCTGTGCCCGCAGGGGGTGTGGCAGAGCCCTCCTGGACGCCAGGCTGCCTGCCGGCTGATGGGATATTTACTGTTTCCTTGGATGGTTGCTAGAAAAAGTTTATAAATTTCTCCTCATCTTTGGTCATGGAAATAAATTTTTGCTACCAGGGATTTCAGATCGGAGAGCTTTGCAAAGTGGGTTTGCTTTCTCCCAAATCCCCGGGCAGCTTTGGGAGGCAGGAGCTGTAGGGGCTGGGTGGCTCCTTGTGTGGTTTTGGGGGGGATTTGGCTGAAAGCCACTCAGAGTTTCACTGGGAATCACTTTGGCAGCATCTCCCTCCCTTTATTCGCTCTTGCTGCATCAAATTACTGTGTAAAAATGGGTGTGGTGCCTCCGTGCCTGGCTCTTCCCTGCATCCCTGCCCACACACCCGCTGGGAGGGGACAGATCCTCCGGGGCGAGTCCGGGAGTGGCAACGAGGACAGAAAAGGGACGGAGAACCTGAGTCCAGGAGGGGAAAGGAGCTAAAAGGGTTGGAGAACCTGAGTCCAGGGGAGAAATCCAACGGGGAGAGTCCAGGAGTGGGAGTGAGGAGATAAAAGGGACAGAGAACCTGAGTCCGGGAGTGGGAACGAGGAGCTAAAAGGGGTGGAGAACCTGAGTCCAGGGGAGAAATCCATCGGGGCAAGTCCAGGAGTAGGAACGAGGAAATAAAGGGGCCGGAGAACCTGAGTCCAGGAGTGGGAATGAGGAGATAAAAGGGACGGAGAACCTGAGTCCAGGAGTGGGAATGAGGAGATAACAGGGACGGAGAACCTGAGTCCAGGAGTGGGAATGAGGTGATAAAAGGGCCGGAGAACCTGAGGGCTCCGCACAAGAGCTCGCAGCCCCGCTCCATCCTCCGGGAATTGCTCACCCGCGTCTCGCACCGCCCACCCGGCAGCTGCCGTGCCTCGGGCTGGGGGAGCTCCGTGGGAATCGTCCCCGTGGGAGAGGAGCTGCTCCAGGGGAGCCCCTGGAGAGCTGTGAATGGCCGGCCAGGGGCAGAGGTTGTGTTCGCCGGGGTGCAGGTGTGGAATAGCTGGAGTGGGAATCGGGGAACAGCCCCGACACAGCCGCTGTTCCCCCTGGAGCTGCCCCTGCTGGGAATGTCAGAGCTTCCCAAGAGGATGATGTGGAGCTGTGTCGGAGCCTCTGGAATATGCCATCCCACGGGGAAGGGCTCCAGGAGAGGCCGCGGTTCCAGGGCCTTTGGGCACCTGCTGGGGGCGGTGGGAACGCTGCTCATTGCCACGGTGACAGGAGTTGGGTTTCCTTTGGGAACAAACCACAGCGCATGGGAGTGGGATGATGTCAAAGGGGAGTCAGGGGCAGGTGACACAGAGCTGTGAGGGACAAATGGCCGGAGCTGTCAGGAGCCAAATCCTGGCCGGGCTGGAGCTCCTGGGACAATGCCCCAGTGCGGTTGGAGTAAAGTTCTGCTTTTCTCCCACCCCAAATCCCTTTTCCTGAAGTGCACGGATCTGGGCGCTCTGTGGGAATGAGCCTGGTCCTTTTGCTGTGGCCGAGGTGCCACTGTGCTCATGGGGTGGCAGCCTGTGACAAACACGGGTGGCTGTGTCACAGCACCTGCCCTGCCTGCTCCCTGGCACCGAGGCGTGTCCTTTGTCCCTTCCCAAAACAGATCCCAGGCCTTTTTGGGAGCCTGGGGTCGGTAGCTGCTCCGGCCCCTTCCGTTCTGAGCAGGGAGATTTGGGAGATCAGGCTCATCACCCTCTTCCCTCTTTCTCTGGCAGCTCCTGCCCTCAGAAAAAAAAAAAAAATATTGATGCCTGCTCCAGATGTTTCTCCCACAACCATCCCAAACCTGGATGAGGTGGCTGTGATCCCGCCTTTTCCTGCAGCACTTGACCTTGTAATGAGGAGAAACTCGATGCCATGTGTCACTGAGATCCTGAATAAATCCCCCCTTGGCCCAGTTCCTTTCCCTGGGAGCTGCTCTGGGGCCTGGGGTGAGTTCCCAGGACAGGCTGTGCTCCCTGGGGCTGCACTGGAGATAATTCCAGATTTTTTGGATTATTATTATCATTATTTCTTTCTTGCCTCGGTGCCTGGGTGGCTCCAGTGGGGTCAGCCCCTGGCTGTTTCCCCCAGGATGAGCTGTGTAGGGTCAACAATTCCTGAGGGTCTCCCTGGGGATGGCGCCACTTGTTTTTCCTCTTTAGTGGCACAGAATTGTCCCCAGGAGGTGCTGAGGGGGTGGACATGGGGCTGTGGTGGCCACACGCTGCTCTCCAGCTGGAACCAGCTCCTCCAGCCCATCCAGGGGTCACAGAGTCCCCAAAGTCACCCTGGGGTGAACTGTGCCTTGTGGGCACCTCGTGAGGAGCACCCACACCATTCCCTGCCCCTCCTGCCCAAATCCATCCCTGGGGAGCGGGAGAGGGCCCTTGGGGGGAACCCCCGCCCTGCTCCCCCCTTTCTTCTGCGCTTTTTGGGAGGTCATCTGTGCCTGCTGCTGGTCCTTCAGCTCGGTGACATTGGGCTGGGGGTGCTGTGGGTGCAGGTCCCCAAAAGCTCCCCAGGGGAGGTTTTGGCTGAGGGAGAGTCCCCACCTGAGCCTGTCCTGGGGCCTCCCTGGTGTTTCCTGAGGAGGGGAAGGGTTTTTTTTTTGCCAAAACGAGGTTGGTTTGGTGCTGGTTGTGTATGGTAGAAATGGGGGGGTGACGGGGGGCCCCTCCTCACCCTGGATGAGCTCTGTGTGTGCCAAGGTCACCCCCTTGGTGGCCATGACCTGCTCCTGGAGCCACCCCTGGCAGGGACATCGTGGGTAGGGGACACCTGGCTTAGTCCCCGTCTGCAGGATTTCCCATCCCTGGGGATGAGCTGGGTCAGGACTGGGGCTGAGAGTCCTGAATTTGGGGGGATTATGGGGTGATTAACCCAGCCTGGCAAACTCAGAGCAGGGTGGGGACATCTCAAGGCTGGGGACACCCAGGGCTGGGGACACAGCGCTGGGAGCAGCCAGGTCCCCTTGGGATGAGGGCTGGAAAACCAGTGGGGTTCAGGGAGCGTGGGGATGGATTCCCACCGGCAGTTCCACCCCAGGAAGGGACCAGGGGACCCCCAGACCCCCCCATGGCTGAAGCCCCTGGAGAGGCTCCCCCAGCTCTGGCAGGACCCTGCCACCCTGGGAGACCAACCCGGGGTGCTGAGGGGGTGCCCCACATACCTGGGGGCTCACCGGTGTGTGGGGGGCAGTGCAGGCAGTGCCCCCAGGGCACCCGTGGCTGTTGGGTTTGGGGGTGCTCCAGCGCCTGTGGGTGGAGGTGCACAGAACCCCAAACTCCCATTGTGGGGGGGTCTCTGCTCCCCTTCATAAGCGCCAGGAGCTTCCCCGGGCTCAGCCCTCCAGCACCGCCCCCCCCCCCCCATTTTGGGGTGCACTCCGTGTGGGAGGGTGGGAACAAATTGGGGTCCACCCCCCCTCCCCCAAATCCTGCGCGTTCCCATGGCAACGCCGGATGCGAGGGGAGCCGCCCATTGGCTGCCGATGATGTCATCTCAAGGGCGGGGCACCCCCACCCCAAAAAAAAGAGGGTGGGGGAGGGGAGCTCCGCCCCACGCGGCCCCTCCCCGCCCGTGGGGGCCCCACCCCGCCCCACCCGGCACCGCCCCGGGGGCAGCGGCGGCGGCGGCGGCCGGGGATGCGCTCGGAGGAGGCGCGGGGGCCGGTGCGTGGGGCCGGGGGCGCGGGGGGCGCGCGTGGGGGGCCGGGGGGGCCGGGGGGGGGGGATGGGAGCGCGGGGTCGGGCGGGGGGAGGGGACACGGAGGGAGGGGAGGGAGGGGAGGGAGGGATGGAGGGGGAGGGCCCCGCCCCCCGCGCCCCTCAGGCCTCCCCTCCCCCCTCGCCCCTCACGCGGGGTCGCGCGTGGGGTGCCCCCCCCCCCCCCCGTGCTCCGCGCGCGCTTCCGGGCAGGGCGCCCCCCCGCGGCCGGGAGGTCACAGCGGCCCCGCCCTGCCCTCCCCTCCCACGCCCTTTGCTCTTAAAGGGACAGGCCCCGCTCGGGCCCCGACCCCCCCGTGCCCCCCGCGCCCCTCACCCCACGGGGGTCCCCGCTCCGTGTCCCCTCCGTGCCCCCCTCCCCCCGTGTCCCCAGCGGCCGCCGGCGGAGGGTGGAGCGCGGAGGAAATTCCACGGGGGGGTGTGGCGGCGGCGGCGGGGTGTGACCCCCCCACGCCCACGGGTGGGGGACACGCAGCGGGGGGAGGGGGTGGGGACACCGAGGGGACAAAGCGGTGAGGGGGGGCTGTGGAGGGCGGTTTCCCACGCTCACCCCCCCGCCCAAGGTCACCCGAAATGCCTCTTTAAGCTGTTTAGGGCTAAAAACGGGGGGAGCACCGATTATTTCCTTGGAGTGGGGGACATAAAGTGCTGGGAGGGGTGCACAGCACCCCCAGTTATGTGGGTTTGAGGGGGGGCCCCCCGAGCCCCCACCCCGCACCCCTGGCTCTATTGGGGTGCACCGGGCTGAGGACGGAGGAATTCAGTTCACCCAAAAAGGGGGGGAGGGTCAGCAGTGCTGGAATTTGGGGTGCAACGAGCAAGCACCCCCCGCCCACTCCGCTGCCCCATCCCGCACCCCCTACCCCCGCGGGGCTTTGGGGTGCAAGGGACCCCCAAATTTGGGTAAGGGAGGGTCCCCCAGGGGAGGACGGGGTGTCCCTTTCGCACCCCCTTCAATGAACCTGTTTGTGGGGACCCCCCGGGTGCGAGGGGCCGCTCCTGGGGGGCTCTGGGGGGACACTGAGGTCCCCAGGCGCGGGGGGCAGTTGTGTGTCTGTCTGGGGGTGTCCCCTGGTGTGTTTTGGGGGGCTCTGGCTGGAGGGGGTGCTTCGAGGACCTGGGGATTTGTTGCAGGGGGTCCCTAAGTGAGGGGTGTCTGACGGGTGTCTCTCCTTGTTGGGGGGTGTTTTGGGGATCCCGGGGTTTGGGGGGGGTCTATGGGGGTCCCTACCTGAGAGTGGAGGTGTTTGGGGGCGCTGGTGGTTTGTGAGTGTGTGAGGAGGGTGTTTTGGGGGTCCTTGGCGGTTATGGGGGTGTTTGGTGGGGGTCCCTGGCTGAGTGTTTGTGCTGGGGGGGGTCGCCCCAATATATGGGTCCTGGGGGGTCTCAGTCTCTGTTTGGGGGTTTATGGTTTATTTGGAGGGGGCTCTGAGCGCCAGGGTGTCCCCAGGTGAAGAGGAGGGTTCTGGGGAGAGGGGGATGTGTCTGGCTCTTTTTGGGGTGTGTTTGGGGGCTCCCGGTGTCTCTGGCTCTTTTTGGGGTGTGTTTGGGGGGCTCCCGGTGTCTCTGGCTCTTTTTGCGGTGTGTTTGGGGGGCTCCCGGCTGTACCTCGGGGTTATTCGTGGGGGGCTCTGTTTGGGGGTTCCGGGGCTCTGTGCCTCTGTTGGGGGATCCCTAGCTGGGTGCGGGGTTCGGGGGATCCCTGCCCTGAGTGTGGAGGCGCTTTGGGGGAACCCGGTTTTATGGGGACGGTGAATTCGGGGTTCGCTGTGTGAGCGGGGGCTCGGTGCCGGTGCCGAGGGGATTCAGTGCCGGTATCGGGAGGGTTCGGTTCCTTGGGTTCGGTGCCGGTATTGAGAGGGTTCGGTGCCCGTTCCGAGTCCCCGGTGCCGGTGCCGGGAGGGTTCGGTGCCGGTATCGGCAGGGCTCGGTGCCGGTGCCTTGGGCTCGGTGCCGGTGCCGAGGGGATTCAGTGCCGGTATCGGGAGGGTTCGGTTCCTTGGGTTCGGTGCCGGTATCGAGAGGGTTCGGTGCCCGTTCCGAGTCCCCGGTGCCGGTATCGGCAGGGCTCGGTGCCGGTGCCGGGGGTGCGCTGTAGCCGCCGCCCCCCCGGGCGGGGCCGGGCCGTGTGCGCGGGGCGCGGCGCTGGGTGTGGCGGGGCGGGGCCGCCGCGCGAGGCCGGTGCGTGGGGGCTCCGCGGGCGGGGACGGTCCCTGCGTGGGCAGGTACGTGCGGGGGGCCGGGGGCAGCGCCGGGGGGTCCCGGGGCAGCGCGGGGGGTGACGGGGAGCTCGTTGGGCCGGGGGTTCCCCCGTACCGCTCGTCCCCACGCGTGCCCCGGGACTCAGAACGGGGTGAGGTGGGGCCGGGGGTCCCGCTCGTCCCTCGCTCGTGTCGCGGTCCCGCGGGGGCGCAGTGCCGGCCGTGCCGCGGGTGGGGCCGTGCCCGGTGCCTCCCGCGGGGGCCGGGCCGGGCCCTTTAAGAAGCTCCACCCGCGGCCGAGCCCAGGTGGAGCCGCGGGGCCGTTCGCACCTCGGGCGGCGCGGCCCGGGAGATGGTGCCGCGGGCGGCGGGGGGGAGCTGCGGCCGCGGCGGACACGCGTGGGAGCCCCGCGGGTCAGCGCGTGAGTGACCCCGGGCGGGGGCGCGCGGGCCGGGGGGGCGCGGCCCCTTTAAGGCGCGGGGGGAAGGAGCGGGGCGGGGCCGCCACCGCCCCGCGCGCGGGACACGCCCCCGCCACGCCCCGCCCGCGGGGGGCGGGCCCGGGCCGGCACAAAGGCGCGGGCGGGGGGGCGGGACCTGCGGTTCCCGCCCTCGGCGCGCGCGGCCGCCGCCGTGAGGGGCCGGGCGGGTCCGTGAGGGACGGGCGGGCCCGGCCCCGCCTCAGGGGACGGGCGGGCCCCGCCATGCCCGGCCCGGCGACCCCCGGGTGGCCCCACGCCCCGCCGGAGCCGCCCCGAGGCGCCGCCCCGGTCGGTTGGTTGGTGAGAGCCCGTTAAAAAAACCCCTTCGCCCCCGCCCCGTGCCTCAGTTTCCCTGGCTCCTCACGGACTGCGGGTCTCTTGCAGGGCCAGGAGAAGGCGACGCCCGCCATGAGCTCGTCGGCGCTGCTGGCTGAGGGCCCCCTCGACCCCCCGGTGCTGCTGGCCGACATCAAGACGGAGCCCCCCGAGGAGCTGCTGGCCAGCGACTGCAGCCAGCCCCAGGCCGAGCCCGTCGATCTCTCCCTCAATAAATCCAAGGTGGCTCCGGCCTCGGCCCCGCCGCCACCGCCTACCACCTCGGTCCAGTCTTCCCCCATGCTCGTGGCTCCCCCGGTTCCCGCTCCCAGCACCGTGTCCATCCCGCCCTCCGGTCTCAGCTCCACCTCGGCCATCCCGGCTGTCCTCTCGCCCGGCTCCATCCTGGCCTCCACGCAGGGCAGCGGCGGGCAGCAGATCCTCCACGTCATCCACACCATCCCCTCCGTCAACCTGCCCAGCAAGATGGGCAACCTGCAGACCATCCCCGTGGTGGTGCAGTCCCTCCCCGTCGTCTACACCACCGTGCCCACGGACGGCGTCACCGCCATTACCGTGCCCCTCATCGGGGGGGACGGCAAGAACGCTGGGTCTGGTAAGGGCACCTGGGGGGAATGCTGCAATCTGGGGGGTGGAGGGTGTCTGTCCTGCCTCGTGGAGGGGCAACCTTGAGGGGGATTAATTTTTCACCATGGAGTGTCCCTGCCACTGCCGTGTGCCACTCTCATACAAAGCCTCTCAGCCCCCAGCCTGTGCCCCCCAGGGGACACGGGGAGGGCAGGGACACACAGGGCATGGCACTGCCTGTTCTCCACCCATCCTGCTGCTGGCAGCCTGCCCTGCCCTTCCCACTGGCTGCCTGCTGCCAGCAGCTCTGGTTTCAGCTCAGCTGCTCTCTGTGCCCCCCACAATCCCCTTTCCTAGGACATTCCCAGCTTCCCACCTTATCCAGGGTGGGGGACCTGGATCTGCCCTGCTCTGGGCAGGAGCAGGCAGCCAAAAGTAATGCCCCCAAATTGTTTCCTCCCTTTGGGGGTTCTCCATCAACCCAGTTGGATTTTTAATTCTCTGTAGGAACAGGCTGTGCCAGGAGCACTGCAGGAGCAAGGGGAAGGCTGCACCCTGATGTAGGGTGGGTGCTTTGGGGAAGTCTCTGTTCTGTCCTCACCCCTCACCTCTCTGTGCCCTAAAGCTTTTCTTTCCCGGACCCCTCCAGTGAAAATGGACCCTGGCTCTGTGTACCCCATGGACATGAACAGCGACAGCGAGGACAGCGCCTCCGAGAGCGGCCCGGCGCCCTTCCAGGACCTGCCGAGAGAGTGAGTGTCCTCCTGCGTGTGCCTCCCCGCCCTTTATCCCCCTGAGCCCCCCTGAGCCCCCGAGGGCGGCAGGGCCGTGGCTCCAGCTCTCCCTGCTCCCGGCAGGCCGGCGGCGCGGGGGCCCAGGGCCGATTCTCCGGACCTGAAGAAGCGGCGCATCCACCAGTGCGACTTCGAGGGCTGCAATAAGGTCTACACCAAAAGCTCCCACCTCAAAGCCCACCGGAGGATACACACAGGTAGGGCTGGGAGCGGTGTCCCTGCGTTCCCCATGGGATGGTGCTGTGGCCCTTTGGGGGTGCTGGGTGGAAGTGCAGAGGGATTCCCCGTTTGGAATCTCTGTGAGGGCTCCGGGGGCCCGTTGTTGTGGCGGCGCTGACCCCTCGGTGCTCCCCTGCACAGGCGAGAAACCCTACAAATGCACGTGGGAAGGCTGCACCTGGAAGTTCGCCCGCTCGGACGAGCTCACCCGGCACTTCCGCAAGCACACAGGCATCAAACCCTTCCGCTGCTCGGACTGCGACCGCAGCTTCTCCCGCTCCGACCACCTGGCCCTGCACCGCCGGCGGCACGTCATGATGTGAGCGGTGCCCGCCGCGCTGGGAGCCGGCAGCGCCTCCCTCCCTCCATCCTCCGCACCCCGCGGCTCCTGCGGGGCGGGGCGGGGACTGCGCAGCGCCGGGGCCGGGCCGTGCCCGCTGCAGGAGCCCCGCCGGCACGGCACGGGACGGCAAACAATGGATTCTGGACTGCTGCCCCTTCTCTCTTGTCCCCAGCTGTTTTTATTCCTGGGTTTGTCCTCGCCTGGAGGCTCCTTGACTCCTCACCTGGAATTCACCCAGCAGCTGCCTCTGGCTCTTCAGCCTCCTGCCCGTTGTTGTCCCCCTCCGTGTGCTCCCTGTCCCCTGCCACTCCCGGGAGCCGTGGCGAGGACGGGGGCAGGGCTCGATGGGCCCTCGTGGAGGAGCTGGTGGCCATTCCTGCTCCATCCCCAGGCTGTCCCAGCAGGAGAAGGGACATCACCTCTCTGCGTGTCCCTCAGCACGTGCTGGGCTTCATGGGAAGTGCTGGGTGTGCAGAGAGCCAGGAGGAAAAGAGGAATCAAGAAAGGGGGAAACAACCCAACAGTGACCCACAAACAAGACCATCAGCACCACACAAACGGAAACTTTGTGGAACATGGAACTTTTCTTTTATGGAATTCTACAAGGGGGTGGGACAGGGTGGGGGGGACGAGGGCCAGCAGCTCTCGGGTTTTTTGGAAGACTCTGGGCCACTTGAAGTGTTTCTAAGTTAAACCAGCGGCTGTGGCCACACGCTTTGCTTTTTAATAATGGTTTTTGAGGAGTGTTTCTTCATCCCCCACCCCAGCCAACCCCCCTGGTTGCTGGGAGGGTGTCAGGATTTGGGGTTGGATGCTCTGAGCTGTTGGGTGGTGGGGACCATGACACCTCCCATGCTCAGCTCCCAGACTCCCTCTGAGCTGGTGCTTTGCCCTGGCTGTGTGGGGACGGGGGAACTGGTGTGAGGAAAGGCTGGGGGGCACTTCAGGGACCTGTGGCCCCTGAAAACAGCTCACAGCTGCTTGGGAAAGTGCTTTTCCTCCTTGCCATCCACCAGCCAGGTGTGGCCTGGGCAGAGCTTGTCCCTGGCCTGAGGTGGTCCCTGATGCCATGGCCTGAGGGAGAGTCTGGCTGGGCACAGGTGAAGTGCTGGGAGTGCCCCTGGCACAGGTGAAGTGCTGGAAGTGCCCCTGGGCACAGGTGAAGTGCAGGCACTGCCCCTGGCACAGGTGAAGTGCTGGCACTGCCCCTGGCACAGGTGAAGTGCAGGCACTGCCCCTGGCACTGGTGAAGTGCTGGCACTGCCCCTGGTACAGGTGAAGTGCTGGGACTGCTCCTGGGCACAGGTGAAGTGCTGGGACTGCTCCTGGGCACTGGTGAAGTGCAGGCACTGCCCCTGGCACTGGTGAAGTGCAGGCACTGCCCCTGGCACTGGTGAAGTGCTGGCACTGCCCCTGGCACAGGTGAAGTGCTGGCACTGCCCCTGGCACAGCCACCCACCCTGCAGGGCTGGGCTGCACAGCTGCCAGCTGGGCAATGCCTGTTCAAACCTACTGATGGCAAAGGGCACTGTAGGAATAGCATGGATTGGCCTGGTTGGGGTGGGGATGTCACCTCCCACAGGGGACAGGGACAAGGCAGAGCTGTTCAAGGCACTCTGTGTGCAGAGGATGGACCAAGGGGGTCCCAGTGTCGTGAGCTGGACGAGCAGGACTGCAGGAATGATCTTGAAGGAACTTGTGCAGGATCTCCTGCTCCAGCTGGATCCCTCCATATCCCTTTGGGACCTGGTGGGATTCATCTGAGAATGCTCCAGGAGTTGCTGATGCCATCACAAAGCCTCTCTTGATGATTTTGAATGGTTTGGGACTCCAAGGGGTCCCAGCTGGCTGGAAACTGGGGACTGTTGTCCTGATTTTCCAGAAGGGCAAGAAGGAGGACCCTGGAACCCCCAGGGCTGTCAGTGTCACTTCAGTGCCCAGAAAAATCATGGAAAAGATGATTCTGGGAAGTATTGGAAGAAAACACAGTCATTGGTTCAGCTCCATGAGGGGAAAGTGCTGCTTGTCCAGCCTGATTTCCTGCCACAACAGGGTGTCTGTCCCACCTGGCTGAGCAAGGACAGCCAGGAGATGGAATCTTCTTGGACTCCAGCAAAGCTTTTGATCCCGACTCTCCCAGGGTCCTTCTGGACAAAATGTCCAGGCTGCAGCTGGATAAACACATGGGATGGGCTCCTGGGTTGGGCACCGAGGATGGCACAGTGGGGTGACACCAGCCTGGCCCCTGTCATTGCTGGGGTGCCACAGGGCTCCAGCCCCATCCCAGTTCTCTTCGTTGTCCTGATGAACAACCCAGATACAGGACTCTAAGGAGTACTAAGGAAAAAATCTCTAAATTCTTCAACTGAAGCTTTTTGGGAATTTTGTATGAAAGATGTCCCCTTCCAGGGAGAAAAATTACAAAGAAAAGATAAAAAATACTCCTTACAGAAATGAAAAAATCCTACTTTTGGAGGATTTGGGAATTCTGTCACCTTTTGAAGAGCCTCGTGGCGCCACCTGGGCTCGGCCGAGGGTGGAGCTTCTGAAAGGGCCCGGCCAGGCCCCACCCACAGCACGGCCAGAGGGACCGAGGGACAACCGGGGGACAAACGGGACCCCCAACCCCACCCGGGACACGCGTGGGGCCCCCGGCATGAGGTGCCACGGGGACCCCCTGCCCAAACCGGCTCCTTGTCACCCCCGGGGCTCCCCTGTGGGCACCCTGGGGGTGTCACTGGGGGTGCTGTGGGCACCCTCAGCCAGAGCCCGGGGGTCCCTTGGGGGCACAGGGTGCTGGCAGAGTGTTGTCAGGGTTTCCTCTGGGGGCACGGGGGGGCTCTCGGGAGGTGCCCTTTGGGGGACAGGGCGCTCTTTGGGGGTGCTGTCACCCTATGTTAAGGTTCAGGGTGGCACTTTGGGACGTTAGGCTCTGTGCTCGCCCTTTTTGGGGTGCTGGTAGGCAAAGCCATGCTCGGAGGGACCCTCCTGTCGTTCATTGCCCAGGTTGGTCCTGGGGTGCCCCCCCCTCCTGAGCACCCCCAGCGCCCCGCAGTCCGTGTGTGGGGCTGGGACCCCGGCGGTGCCTGGGGCTGCTGGGGCTGTCCCGGCGGGCGCTGCTCGCACCCCAAACCCGGCCGGGCGCTGCTGGCACCCGCTGGCAGCGCTCGGGCACCCGGTGGCGCCAGCGGCCCGCGCTGAGCCACGGCCGGAGGAGGAGCCGAGGGATCCCCGCGCTGCGGGAGCTTCCCCGAGCGCCCGGGGCCGCCGTGGCACCGCTGAGCCCCCGGTGCTTCCCCGGCACGGGTGAGGAGCCCCAAAAATGCCGTGGGAACGCTGCACCTCGGAGTTGTGCAAGCACGGGGACATCAAACCCTTCCCGTGCTCGGGCTGCAGCTGCCCCGCTCCGAGCGCCTTGGCAGGGATGCTGGCACAGGGGAACGGGGGACAGCCCCCAGGTCCCGGGAGGAGCTGCGGAGGTTTGGGGGTCACAAAGCGACAGCGGTGTGTGGGTCCTGCCACACAAGAGCAGGTGCCACCCACTCTCCAGGGCCTGGCCCCGCCATCCCGGGGGTCCGGGCTGTGCTTCCTCCCAGCCTCCTCTCCTGGGTGAGGCCCTGAGGGATTTTAATTGCTCTGAGCGGCCCCCCTTGAGATCCCCACCCACATCCCTGGGCCCGTTTAAGCTCAGCCTTAACAGGGGCCTCCAGCTGCTCCCTGTGCTGTGCTGGAGCTGTCTGAGCCCTGTTCACAGCCACTTTCCTCCCTGGCTGTCACCTTGACCTGCCTCATCCCTGTCACCTGCGCCTATCCTGCAGCGCATGCCCAGGCCAGGGTGACCCCCAGGGAGGGCTGTGCCACCCCTGTCTGGGCACAGATGGTCCCTGAGCCTCAGCAAAGACCTGTGGCATGAGGGGCACATCCAGCTCCACATCCCCTGGGAATTCTCCAGTGCCTGGGGTTGTGCCTGGTGGGAGCCCAGAAAACCCTCCTGGTTGTTTTCCAGGCTTGGCAAAGGTCCAAGGCTGAGTTTTGGGGGGAAAAAAGGGCCAATATCATCTTCCTTGCACCCTGAATTTATGTCCTGGAAACTCAGCTCAGCCTCAGGCCCTTCTTCCTCACCTCCCTTCTCCTCTCTCAGGAACGCCTGGAGGAGCTGCTCCATCTCCCAGTGGCCCCCACTGCCTGACTGGGGGTACTGGGGGCCTCCCCATCTCCTTTGGGCTCTTTCCCATCCCCTGCCTGCACTTTTCCATGGCTGGCAGAAGAATTTAGCAATCCCCAACTGCTTCCCTGCCGAAGGAGCAGTGACTGGGAGGGCTCTGCAGCCCTCAGGGGGGTCCTGCCGGCTGGTGGCCCCCCGTGTGACAGTGGGGTGGCGGTGCCCTGGCTCTGGGATCCCTGCGGACGGTTCCGTGTCACTGTCCCTGTCCCTGTCGGGGGTGCCGGGGCCTCTCCGCCCGCCCGCCCGGCACTGCTCAGACTGGTTTAGCAAGTGGATGGGACGGGGCGGCCGCTTTTCCTTTGAAGGGCTCCCGGGAAGCATTTGATGGCTGCGAACCTCCCGAGGAGGAGAAAGGAAAAGACAAAAATAGGTGGTTTTGGGTTTCGCTGGGGGAGCGGGGGAGGCGCGGGGCTGCTCCGGCAGCTCTGCAGAGCTTTGTGTGCCGGCCGTGGGGACAGGAGCGCGGGGCCCGGCCACGGGAGCCCGCGGTGGCCTCGGCCCAGGGAGGCACAGCCAGAGCGGCCTGGGGATGTCCAGCACGGCCCCGACACAGGTGGGTGCTCCGGGGTGCCTGCGGGGGCTCGGGCACAGCAGGGAGGGAAGAGCTGCTCCAAGAGGGAAAATGGGCCAGGGACCCCCAGGCAGGGCCGGGACCCTTCCCCAGCTCCCCTTCCTGAGTGGGACCTGAGTGGGGCTCTCGGGGGTCCCCTGGGATCCAGAGCCCCGTGCTGAGGTGTGAGGGTGGGACCTGAGTGGGGGCTCTGAGGGGTCCCCTGGGAGCCAGCGCCCAGTGCTGAGGTGTGAGGGTGGGACCTGAGTGGGGCTCTCGGGGGTCCCCTGGGAGCCAGCCCAGTGCTGAGGTGTGAGGGTGGGACCTCAGTGGGGGCTCTCGGGGGTCCCCTGGGAGCCAGCCCAGTGCTGAGGTGTGAGGGTGGGACCTGAGTGGGGCTCCTGGGGGTCCCTGGGGAGCCAGCCCAGTGCTGAGGTGTGAGGGTGGGACCTCAGTGGGGGCTCTTGGGGGTCCCCTGGGAGCCAGCCCAGTGCTGAGGTGTGAGGGTGGGACCTCAGTGGGGGCTCTTGGGGGTCCCCTGGGAGCCAGCCCAGTG
The DNA here is from genome assembly GCF_035770615.1 of Melospiza melodia melodia. Taxonomy (NCBI): domain Eukaryota; kingdom Metazoa; phylum Chordata; class Aves; order Passeriformes; family Passerellidae; genus Melospiza; species Melospiza melodia. The sequence goes on along the minus strand of NC_086209.1, from coordinate 2,074,946 downwards.
CTGAGGTGTGAGGGTGGAACCTGAGTGGGGGCTCTGGGGGGTCCCTGGGAGCCAGCCCAGTGCTGAGGTGTGAGGGTGGGATCTGAGTGGGGTACTCGGGGGTCCCTGGGGAGCCAGCCCAGTGCTGAGGTGTGAGGGTGGCTGTGGGGATGCTGGGGACAGGCTGGAGCGGCCTCTGCCTGTGCCTGGGCTCATTTGGGGAGTGGGAGCTGAGGTTTGCTTCCCAGCCTGATCCGGGTTTCCTCAAAATTCGGTGCTTTTCTTGCCTTTTAGCTCAAGTCCCTGTAATCCGGGGCTTCACCTGCCTCCCGATCTCTTGTGAGAGGAGGGAGGGCCTGGCTGTCCTTCCTCTCTATTCCCATGGACCCGGAGCGCCGGGTCCGGGGCTGGCTCCCAGTTCTCCCCTGGCTTGGGACCCCCTCTCAGCTCCATCCCTCCCTGCACAGGATCTCCCTTCCCAAACCCCCTCCAGCCTCTCGGTGTCGGCTTTTCAGAGGGGAATTCTGCGTGCGATGAGGGAGGAAACGTGAGCAAGGTGGGGAGGGAGCGCGTTGGTCACGGGGAGCCGCCCTTATCTCTGCGCCATCGCGGGCGGCACGTGGGGACACAACGGGAGCGGCGGCGCCCCGGGCAAAGGGCCGGGGCACGGAGGGACCCGAGGCCGCTCTCCCGGGGCACAAAGGGGCTCTGCCTGCCTTGGGCCCGTCCCTGCAAGGAGGGGCAGCTCCGCCTGGGGAAATCGGGGATTGCTCCTGGGCAGGAGCAGCCTGCAGTGAGCCCTGCTCCTGGGATTCACCCGGCTGCGCGTGGGATGGAGAGAAAGGGAACACTTTTGGTTTTGTAATGGAATCATGGAATGGTTTGGGCTGACAGGACCTTAAAGCTCATCCCATCCCACCCCTGCCACGGGATGCTTTTATTTTCCTTCCACTGTCCCACTTAATCTTCTTCGACCAATTTTCAAGCCCATCCTTCCTAGGAATCCCACTAATCCTCATCTCAATAACATTCCCAGCTCTCTTACCACCCTCCCTAGACAATCGATGAATTACTTACCAACTCTCAACCCTCCAGCTATGATTTATCAACCTAGTCACAAAACAATTAATATTACCCCTAGACAAAAAAAGGACACAAATGAGCCCTAATTTTAACATCCCTCATAATCTTCCTGCTCCAAACCTCAATGTCCAGCCTGGCCTTGGGCACTGCCAGGGATGCAGGGGCAGCCACAGCTGCTCCGGGCACCCTCATCACCCTCACTACAAACTTCCTCCTGTCCCTGTGCACTGTCCCAGCTGCAGTGCTGGTGACACATTCCCCTGTCCCTGGGAGCCCTGGTGAGAGTTCAGCAGCAACACAGCGTCCCTGGAAAACAAAACCCTGCAAGGCTGGGGCTGTTCCTGTGTTTGCTCTCCCAAGGGCTCACAAGTTCTGCTCTCTGGGATGCTCAGCCTCCCCAGCTGATGGTTTTGGTCCCTGGTGTGGGGTGGCAGCTGTGACACCAAACCTCTGCTGCGGGTCCTGCTCTGAGCGGTCACAGGTCCCTTGTGAGGGCCCTGGAGTGGCAGGAACGCCATGGATCAGGCACTGCCCTGCCCTGGCAGCACTGCACTGCTCTCCCTTTGCCCGGGGGGCAGAGCAGCCTCGGCCCCCCCAGTTCCTTCCCCTGCTCCTGTGGTCCCCTGGAGCTGCTGGGGTGTCCCCAAGGTGGTGACAGCAGCATCCCTGCCTGGGTGGGATCCTGCCTGGGACACACAGGGGAATCTGGGGCTGATTTGGGATGGGTGAACACAGAGAGGGGGAGGATCCAGGCTCTTCCTTGGGGAGGGGCTCAGGACCATCAGAGCTGGATTATCTGGAGCAGAATGGCGCCGCCTTTTTTTTTTTTTTTTTTTTTTTTTTTTTTTTTTTTTTTTTTCCCTCCCAGTTCTTTGCCAGAAAGGTAATTTCTATTCCCTTTATCTCTGGATCTTTACTCTCCTTCCTTTCCAGAAGTGAAACCCAAACACAGTTGCCTGGTGTCTCCATAGAACCCTGTGCCCTCCTACCTGTCTGTGCTTTTCCAACTTTTGCTTTTATTTTCCTTCAGGGTTTGTCCCTTTTATTTTTGAACCTTCCCCTTTATTTTTGATCCTTCACTTTTTCTCCCTGGGAATGAGAAGTGTGAGCAAACAGGATTATCCTCTCAAAAGTAGTTTTGATGAAAAATTGACCCATTCATGCAAAAATGGCATTTTCTCATTGAAAAGTACCCATGTCTGTAAAAAACTGGAATACCCCCCTTGTTTCAGTGCAGGGGACTCAGTCTGGGGACAATGGCCCAGCTGGGGGTGTTCCAAGCCTTGGGGTTGGGGCTGATCCCTTCATCCTGGTGGTGCTGGAGCTGGCTGGGGCCTGTGGAAGGACTCAGGGATTGGGTTTGGGATTGAATCCTGGAGTGCTGGAACTTCCTGGGCTCTCGGTGGGAGAGCAGGGCTGGTGCCAGAGTTTGGGATTGGGGATCAAATCCAGGGGTGTGGGATCGTCCTGAGCTCTGTCTTGGGATCACGGCTGGTGACAGAGCTCCTGGCCACCCACTTGCAGCTGGGATTGAATCCCGGGGTATGGGATTGTCCTGAGCTCCCTGTCGGAGCCCGGCTGGTGACAGAGTTTGAGTCCTGGTGTGCTGTAGCTTCCCAAGCACGTTGTGGGGTCACGGCTGGTGACAGAGCTCCCGGCCACCTGCTCAGGGTTGGGATCGGGATTGAATCCCGGGGTGTGGGATCTTCCTGAGCTCTGTGTGGGGTCACGGCTAGTGACAGAGCTCCCGGCCACCCGTTCAGGGTTAGGATCGGGACTGAATCCCGGTGTGTGGGATCTTCCTGAGCTCCCTGCCGGAGCCCACCCGGTGCCAGAGCTCCTGGGCTGTGTTCGGGGTGCTGCAGCTGCCCGGGCTCGCTGCCGGGGCTCCCTCGCCCTTTTATGAGCGCTGTCCCGGCGGGGCCGGCGCCGGGAGCCTGATTGGCTCCGCATCACCGCCCGCTCCGGGGCCGCTTCCTCCTCCCGCGGCCAGGTAGAGCCTTCCCGCGGCCAGGTACAGCCTTCCCGGCCTCCCACCCGCGCAGCTCGCTCCGCCTCGCCTCAGGGGGTTCCTTCCCTTCCCCTCCCTTGTTTCTCCCCCCTTTTTTCCCCCTTTCCCCGTTCCCCGGGCCTGGTTCCCTGTCCCGTGCGGGGCGCGGGGGGATGAGCAGCGGGCTGGTGGACGCGGCGGTGTTGGCACCGCTCAAACCCGTCAGCATGTCCGGGGAGCCCAGCGAGGACACCCCGGTCTTCGAGGACATCAAAGGCCCCTCACGGCCCCTGGAGACCCCTCCCGAGCTGGCGCAGGTAAGCGCTGGGAGGGAAGGGGCCGCTCCCGCCCGCTTAGGTGCCGCTGGCTTTGGGCTCAATTCTGCTTTGTTTCTCCCGTCGTGGCTGCGACACCTCCGTGCCTCTGTGGGCTCCCGCTTCCCCCTGCGCTGGCTTTTCTCCTGGGCGTGTTGCGTTTCGTTCGGGAATTTTGGTTTGGGTTTTTTTTTGCCTTCAGAACTCCCCGGCAAAGTCCGTGTGGGCTTTGCTCCCGCTCCAGGGTTCAGTCCCTGTGCCCTGGGCTTGGCAGGCCAGGGGTGTCCAGGAGCTCTCCCACCCGGAAAGGTTTTGGGATCGGGATTGCTGTGCCTGCGTGTGCCGGACGGGACACGGGACCTTATTTTCGATTTTATTTGATTCTCTGTACTTTTCCACCTCCGCCGTGGGGAAGGAATGCTCCTCGAAATTCCCTGGCAGCATTCCCCCCAGATAAAGGCCGGGATGAGGCTTTGGGGTGTTCCCGCAGGCCCACCCCTCTCCTGGGCCCTGCTGCCCACCCCATGTGGGGGACCGGGCTCCGTGTGCTGCCCCCAGAGCTCCGGCCTCCCTTCCTGCTGCCGGGCGGGTGCGGCAGGCCGGGCCCCACCCTGGAGCCGAGGTTTCCCCTTTTCCCGCTCCGTGGGGCGCGGGGTGCCCGGGGTAATGATTAACCCCAACCCCACGGCCCCAGCGCCATTTTGAGCGGGGCGGGGGCGCTCCGGGCCCGGCTCCGGGGCCGCGCAGGGTCCCCCAACCCGCTGCTGCTCCTGCAGAGACCCCCGGGAGGCCACCCCAGCCTGGGTGGCGCCAGGCAGGCTCGGGGCCATGTCCCCAGTGCCCCTGCTCTGCTCCCCACGTCACCGGAGTGCCCAGGGCCATTTTGGGGCTGTGCCCCGCAGAGGGAGGTGAAGGCCGTGGCTCCATCCCTGGATTTCTTGGAGCTCTGGGATCCACAGGGGCTGTCAGTGGTGCTTGTGGGTGTGGGGTCAAACAGGGAGCCATTCCTCCCTCCCCTGTGGGGTTTGGGGATCATCTGGATCAGAGCTGGGTGGTGGCTCTTGGAAAGCTGGGATTGTCCCAGGGCCTGTCCTGGGGGTAAAAGCTGACAGCTCCCTCCAAACCCCCTCAAAATGGGTTTTGAGAGGGTGAGCTTGGCTTCTTGCCTTTTTCTGTCTGGGTGGGATGAGGCAGTGTGACTATGGCTGGCCATGAGCCACCTCTTGTTCCCCTCATGGGGCCGCCCATGGCTGGGGACACCTTCACTCTACGCTATCCCTGCTGTGCTTCCAGCGGAAAGGTGAAATTTCTCCTCCCAGTTTGGTCCCAGATTGCTCTGGGGCAGTGGCAGCTCAGGGGTGGCCTTGGAGGTGTCACCCTTTGCCACTGACCCTCCTGTGTCCCTCCTGGGCGGTGGGATCCTGGCACAGCAGCTGTGGAGCTGGGCAGGTCCCATGGATGCCATGGACCCCCAAAGCCACGCAGGGAGCAGAGCTGTGCTGGGACTCCCCGAGAGCCCCAGGCTGGACCCCACAGCCCCAGGCAGGAGATTCCGTGGCCTGGTCCCTTTCTCCCAGAGGCTGTGGTGCTGTGGGAGCCCTGCCTGGAGGCAGGAGGAGCTGGAAGCTGCAGGGCTGGGGAGCCTTTGCTCCAGAGGGTTTTTATCAGCTTGACAAGGCAGGTGCCAAAGGCTGTGACCTGTCAGGCTCCAGCTCGGGGCAGTTCCCCGTGCTCTGGCTGCCTGAGCTTGGGAAGAGGCAGGAGCAAATTATCCCTGTGATTTCAAAGTCCCAGTGCCATATATCCCCCTCAAATTGCTTTACAGGTGAGAGCTCTTTGCTGTTGAAAATTTTATTGGATCGGGCTCAGGATGGAAACAGATACTTTGTGGAATTTCCAATCAAATTTTCCTTTTCATTGGTTTTTCCAACCAAAAAAAAAAAAATAAAAAAAAAAAAAACCAACAGAGAAAAGAGGAGGGAAAAGGGCTAGTGAGAGTAAAGGATTATTTATTCCTGATTTGGGTCACATCAGCCAGAAAAAGCATTTTCTTCTTTAAATCTCCAGTGGCTGATGCTGGAGGGAATAATAACAATAATGAATAATAAAAGTAAGGATAATAGTAATAATAATAATAATAATAATAATAATAATAATAATAATAATAATAATAATAATAATAATAATAATAATAATAATAGTAATAGTAAAGCAAAAATGATGTCCAGGGAACATTTCAGGAGAGGAGGAGCTCATCCCTTTGTGTGGCTATTGGGTGCCCTGGATGAGTGAGGGTCTTGGGGGATTTATCCTTGCTCCCACCTGGCTGCCACAGCATTCCTGGGCCCCTGGGGCTGCAGAAGCATCCCGGGATCACCCAGGACAGGAATTGGCTCCTCCAGGCTCCCTGTGGCTGTGGGGAGGTGGCTCTGCCACCCGCTGTCCTTGAGGGTTTGGGAAGGCAGTCCCTGTGTCCCTGGCTCCAGCTGGGAATTCTGCTGTTGGAGGATCCAGAGCTGTTGAGAGAGGGCAGGATCTGCTGGGAAGAGACAGAAGGACAAACCCCTGACCCTGTCCCTCGGTTTAACCCCTTCCTGCCTGTGCCAGGCCCCAGGGCAGTTGTGCTGGGGCTGGTGAGCTCCCGGTGGGGTTGAGGCTGTGGTGGGAAACAAGGAAGATGCTGAGGAGTGTGGAAAGGGATTTTCCTTGGCTGCAGGCTGAGGAACAGCAGCAAAGGGCTCCCTCTGTGTGCCCTGATCCCAGTTCCTGCCCCATAGCACTTCCCCACCCTGTCCTTGGCTCTCTCTGGGCTGGGGGGGGGCTCAGGAGGAATAAAACGTCTCCAGCATCTGGGGGGTGCTTGGACACATGAGATGGGATGAGGAAAGTGCTGTTCCCAGAGCTTTTCGTGGCACTTCACCTCCTCAGTGCTGGGATGGCACTGCCAGACCCTTCCAGCAGCGTGGATCAACTGTGGAACAGGGTGCCAGTGCTGTGCTGCTCCTCTGGCTTCCTCTTGGCAGGGATTTTGCTCCTGGATCACAGGAGAAGCTGGATCCAGCATTTTTAGGAATGCTCCAGCTTTCAGGAGCTGTTTTAATCCTGCCCTGTCCCTGTGTCCCTGTCCCTTGTCATGAGTGTGGCTGTCGTGGCTTGAGGGTGGCTGTCCCTTGGAGCTGGGATGGCTTTCCCAGTGCCTGGGAACCAGGGTGGTGGGTCCTGGTCAGAGCCAGGAGAGTCCTGCCTCCCATAAATAAAGCTCCTTTACTTTTTAGGAGAGATGTTGGAGTGCCCAGCACAGCTCCCAGGGGATGATTCATTGCCTTGGAATCTCAGGAGCTGCAGGCGGGGAATAAATTTGGCTTTTCTGCAGGGAAAGGGGAGATGGCTGCTTTGGAATTTTGCTGTGGACCTGGAATGAGATGCCTGGGGGGAATTCCCTCCCTTGGGGATCCTCCTGGCTTTGGAGAAGGGTTCAGAAATTCCATGCAAAATCCATTTCCAAAGGGTGCTGGCTCCAGGGAGTGCAGGAATGGAGTGGGAGAGATGGGAAGGTAAATCTTGCCAAGGAGGAATGGGAACACCTGATCCCTGTGGCATGAGGATGGGTTTGGGAGCTGGTGGAGCCTTGCATGAGGGATCTCCAGAGGGAGAGATGCGATCCTTCCCTCTGTTTTGCTTCGGGATCAGCTGATCCCAGTGTTTTTGGGACCAGCCCATGGATTTGCAAGTCTGCTTGGCTTTGTGCCTGGCAGGTGTCTGCAGGGCCACAGGGAGCTGGGACAGATTCCCAGAAATGATCCATTTATCCCTCTGATTTTGCTGGAAGACCCTCAGGAGAATCCCCAGCCCAGGGTGTGCCAGGGGTTGGTCTCATGGCAGAGCAGCTCTGCAGGAAGCCCTGGGTAAAACCAGTGAGCCCAAACCCAGCACATGCCTGGCCTTCATCCACAATGTGCATTACTGGAGTTCTCTGGAGGCCCCAAACCCCTCTGAGCTCCCTGGGCAGGGGCAGGAGGGAGAGAGGGGCAGGATGGAAGGAACAGGATGGAAGGAGGGGGAGGAGGAGCACCAGGATGGAGGGAGCAGGATGGAAGGAAGGGAAGGATGGAGGGAGGAGCAGGATAGGAGGGGCAGGATGGAAGGAGCAGCAGGATGGAAGGAGAAGGATGGAAAGGGCAGCAGGATGGAAGGAACAGGATGGAAGGAGGGGAAGGATGGAAGGAGCAGCAGGATGGAAGGAACAGCAGGATGGAAGGAACAGGATGGAAGGAACGGGATGGAAGGAACGGGATGGAAGGGGGGGAAGGATGGAAGGAGCAGCAGGATGGAAGGAACAGGATGGAAGGAGCAGCAGGATGGAAGGAACAGGATGGAAGGAGCAGCAGGATGGAAGGAACAGGATGGAAGGAGCAGCAGGATGGAAGGAACAGGATGGAAGGGGGGGAAGGATGGAAGGAACGGGATGGAAGGGGGGGAAGGATGGAAGGAGCAGCAGGATGGAAGGAACAGGATGGAAGGAGCGGCTCCACGGAACAGCTCAGCCCAACTGTGAGCCGCGGAGCTGCGGCTCTGTGCCGGTGGGACAAAGGCTGAGTGTTCTGCTTGGGAAGGGGACGAGGATTCCAGGTTCGTCCTCCTCCCTGCCACCTGCCATCCGCTCCGATTAGCTGGGAAAGCGCCTGGTGGTTGGCGTTTTGTCATTTTTGGAAAGCTGGGAAAGGAGGGAAGGAGCGGGGCGCTCCGGATTTCCCTCCAGCTCCTCCTGAGCGCTGTGCGGGAGGCAAATCCCGTCGGCCGACCCCGCTGCCCGGCTCTGGGGAATGCATTTCTGGCCCGTGCATCACCGCCCGGGAGCTTTCCCCCTCTCAAACCTGTTCGGTCACCTCCCGGCGCTGTTTTGTTCTCCTTCCCTGCTCCAGTGAGTTCTTTTATCCAACCCATCCACTGCAAATAATCGCACTTACGAGCGTCTTGTGAGCTCGATTACAGTGTTTGCTTTGCTCGTGCTCCATTGGCGAATTCCCGCAGTCACAGGGCCCGGCCGGGCTCCGGGGATTGGAGAGCTCGTGTTTACAATTCAGATGTTCTCAGAACTTGAGCTAGCATGAAAACCCTCCAAAAAAACCCCCACGGGCTGTTTACCACATCAAAGAGCTTCAGCCCCGTTCAAGCTCGGCTTGAAACTCAAACAAAGATTCTTTCATTGAGTTCAGAAATGCTGCGAGAATTCTTGGAAAATTATTGTTTTCTCAGCGTGATGGGGAGGGACCTTAAGTTCCCACCCAGAGCAGGATTTGTGAGTATTAAAATGAATTTCAGGACCTCGCTCCTGGTAGGATTTACAGTGCAAGCAGGAGAAGGGAACGGCAAGGAATTCATTGCAGTGTAGCTGCTCTAAAAACACAGGTTTATCCCAAAAAGCAGGGTTTTATGCCAAAAAGCAGGATTTTATCCATCCCTTATCAGATCCCTCACACCTGAGGTGATTTATCTCATGGATCTGAACCCTTCGTGGAGAGGCCAGGGGATGTGGATGTTCTCCAGCCCATCCAGCCATGGAGTTTTTTGTTGTGTATTTATTTACCCCAAATATTTTGATGCTGTCTCTACAAAATCGTAATTTTGCTGCTCCTCAGGGACATTTCAGGGAGCTAAACACAGGAATGGCTGGATATATTACAATTCCCCACAATGAGCAGGTTTGATCTTCTCTAAACTGTGGAAAAGCCCCAAATTTGTTGGGAAAATTAGGGTGACTCCCCAGCTGCTCATCCAAAACATTTCTGAATGCTTTGTTCTGGGCAGCCTCCAATATTTGGGGGTTTTGTGGTTCTGCGGTGTGGGAGGAGCTCAGCTCCATTAATTTGGGGTTTGCCATCCCCTCAGTCCTTGTGTTTCCCAGGGCTGGCAGTGCCCAGATTCCAAATGCTCCCACTGGGGTTTCTCCAGGGCTCAGAGCTTCCCCTGGGAGCTGTTACTGGCCTGTGCCATAATGAGCTTCCCTTAATTAACAGCAACTGGGGATTCCTTTATACAGAGAAAGTGTGGAAAGGGAGGGTTTGGGTGGAGTGCCCTGGATCTGGAGGAAACTCCAGATTTCTGCTGCCAGCACCACGCCAGAAGCACAGAGGGCCCTGCTCATGGCAGGAGGTCAGTGAGGTGATGGTTGAGGTCCCTTCCAAGCAAAACCATTCCATGATTCCATGAAATACTCAGCACAGGGCACGTGGCAGGAGTGGATGTGCTCCAGTGTCCCCTCAGTCCCTGTTCTGGCAGATCTTGGCTTGGAGGAAGGGTTGGCCCAACCCAAGGCAGCCTCGGGCTCTGTTTTGTTTTCCCAACTGCTCTGGGAGGAAATTGGGGCTGCAGGGATGGGGGGGATTTGCTGTCTGCACGTGAAACCTGACCTTGCCTGGGGTCTGCCCCGTGGTTTGCCTGGGAAGAACAGGATTTGTGGCCTCTTTGGTGGGATCTGGGTGCCAGGAGGGCTCCACAAGCCCCGGCAAGCAGCCAGTGACTCATTCCATTGTCGGCCCCTGGGAGCTGCCTCAGGGGCTGGGACAGGCAGAGTCAACCCCACCAGCTGGGGATGATCCTGGAGCCCCAAACCTCTCCCACAGCACCTTCAGGACCCGGGGCGGGGATGTGGAACTGGGGGCACTGAAAGGTCAAAGACAAACCCAGTGTCCTGTGGGCAGGAACAGGTGGATAAATCTGCCCAGGTAATCCTGGGGGTTGTGGCCTCCGGGAGTCAGGGAGAGGCAGTTCTGGGATGGACCCGAGTCCAGAAGGAGCAGCAGAGCTGCAGGGGGCCCCTGCTCCTGGCTAATTCCAAATCCAGAGCTGATTTGTGCCCGTGTAGCCCGGGGTTCCTTGAGTGTTTTGGCTGAGGCTGGAGCAGCTCCAAGCCTCTCGATCTTCCAGGAGTTGAAATGACATTAAATCATTTCATTTTTCCCAAAAACCCCTCCAAGGGGCTGTAGCAGCTCACACCAGGAATCAGCCCAGAGTGACCTCCAGGAGCTTTGATAGAAAACCTCCATTGCCTTCAGGGGCTTCACCTCAGCCTTTGCTGAGCAGGAGCAGCTCAGAAATCATGGAATGGGAATATCCTGAAAGCTGTGGAGGTCCAGCTCCCTTAAACCCTCATGTCCTCCCTTCCCACCCTTTGAGAGTTGTCCTCACACCATGTACAGCAGTGGGAGAGGGAGAGGCCATCCCTGATTCCCACCTCCCTTCCAGCTCCATCCAGGGCTGAGGTGGCTTTGGTGGTCCTGCAGAAGTGGGATCTACCCCAAAAATGTGGATCCACCCCAAAGTCACCATGGGACCCCCATGGAACCCCCTCTACCCTCACATCTGGAGATGCTCCTGTGTCATTCCCTGCCCACTCCCTGTCTCCAAGGGTTTGTTATTTTTCACTCCATTTATGGCTCTGTTTTTGGGAAGGTTTCTGCTTGCTGCTGGAGCCTGGCTGTTCCCAGCTGCTCCTCCTGCAGCCCCTTGACCTTGGAGTTGGATGAGGCTGTTTTCCCTGGCTCCCTTGGCCTTTGGGATTGTGGCATGATCCCGGTGATAAATTCCTGAGCTGGATTGTCTTTGAGGGAGCCTTTATCAGCTGCTGGAGGGAAGGAACTGCAAACACAGCCAGCAGCTCTGGGAGTGAGGCTGTCTGCCTGGAGATTCCCAGCTTCCCTGGCTCTGGGAACTCATCATCTGCTCAGGGAGTTCCAACACGAGGGCAGGAAAGAGCACTGGGATAACCCTGCCCATCTCCTGGGCCAGCCATGGGCACAAACCTGGAGAATGAATGAAATTCCATGAATGGTTTGGGAGCAGCACCTCATCAGGAGTGTTCTGAATACCCAGCTTGGGCAGGATGGGGTCTGACATCTTTGTCTGGCAGGGACAGGAAGAGGGGAAATGTTTGGGGTGGATGATGTCAACCTTGGGCTTGGTCACCTTGGAAGTGTTTTCCAACCCAAATAATCCACAAATGCCTCGAGGGCAGCCCCTCACCCTGGAGTGCTCAGAGCCCATCCAGGGCCTCCCTGGGCCCAGCACATTCCCATGGGAGCTCAGATTCCATCTGGGACAGGCTTTGTTGTTTACAGCAGCCAAACGTTGGGCACTTGAAAGGAAGAGTCCCGGGGCTTTCTTTGCTAATCCCGTTTTACAGAGAGTTCCAGGAGACGTGAGGAACAAACAGAAAATAACGTCGATGCAGGTCGGTATCAAACCCAAATGATCAGAGGATCAAATATTTACCCAGGTCAATATTTAACCAGGAGACAATAAATGCTGATATTGAACCAAATCTGGATATAAATACAGGCTATTTATAAAGTGAGCCTGCAAAGGGGCACTGCCAGGGCCGTGCCAGGGGGTTGATTGATGATTATCCTGCCCATTGTTTGCTGATTCCCTTGGAGGCTGCAGTTTCGTGCAGGTGCACGGAGAGAAGGAGCCGGGGCTGGGTGGTGGCACCACGGCCGTTGTGCCACACCTGTGCCCAGGTCCCTCCTGCTGGGACAGCCCCCCTTCCTGCTGGAGCCACCTCCTGCTGCTCCCCCATTGCTGGAACCCCCACGTCAGGGAATCATCCAGTCAGGGACTGGTTTGTGCTGGGGGACATTGGAGATCACCCAGCCTGACACCTCCCACTGCCCCAGGCTGCTCCAAATGCCAGTGTCCAGCCTGGCCTTGGGCACTGCCCGTGCTGGGCTGGTGCCAGGAGCCTCTGGGGCTGGATCCTGGAATGGTTTGTGTGGGAAGGGAAGGAAGGCTCATCCCATCCCACCCCAGCCCTGCCATGGCAGGGACACCTTCCCCTACTCCAGGCTGCTCCAAATCCCAGTGTCCAGCCTGGCCTTGGGCACTGCCAGGGATCCAGGGTGGGCACCTGTGCCAGGGCCTGCCCACGTTGCCAGGGAACAATTCCCAATTCCCAATATCCCATCCATCCCTGCCCTCTGGCACTGGGAGCCATTCCCTGTGTCCTGTCCCTCCATCCTTGTCCCCAGTCCCTCCCCAGCTCTCCTGGAGCCCCCTCAGGCCCTGGCAGGGCTCTGGGCTCTCCCTGGAGCTGCTGCTCTCCAGGTGAGCACCCCCAGCTCTCCCAGCCTGGCTCCAGAGGGGCTCCAGCCCTGCAGCAGCTCCGTGGCCTCCTCTGGATTTCCTCCAGCAGTTCCACATGCCTGTGATGCTGGGCCTCAGGGCTGGATGCTGTTGCCTGCCCAGCATGGACACAGGTGACATTTACCTTTTCCCTGTCCCCAGAGCTCTTTGCAGCCCCACGCTGGGGTCTGGCTGTGAGCAGGAGCCTGGATCCAGCTGAGAGGGAATCTCCCACCTGGGAGAAGGGCTGGGAGCTGTGCCCAGGCAGGAGTGGGCGCAGGGATGTGAAACACCCCCGTGTCCCCCCCGTGCCACCCTCAGAGCTCTGGTGCCTGTTTAGCAAACACCGATTCCCCCCCTGGTCCCCTGGCGCTGCTGGGAGGTGACAACACCTGATGTTCCTCCTGGGGCCGTTTGTCATTTATCACCTGCAGATTAGGAGGTGTTTGATCAGGGGACAGCCTGTCCCACCCCAGCCCCAGCCCAGCTCTCCGTGCTCGTGGTTAATCCGGATTTATCTGGGGCCTGCCAAGAAGTGTTTGTGTTGGACTCTGCTTGAATCGATCTCTGTGCTGATAACAGCTCCCCCAGGCTGGGACACTTGATCCAGGGATAAATCCCAGGCTCCTGCAGGATTTCTGGGAACTGCCAGGGCTGGAGGGGCTCATGTCCACCCCTGTGAACCACTGGAAAATCCCCACTGGAGAGGTGGGATGGCACTGCTCTCTTCACTGAGCCACTGGTGTTACTGGGGCCGGGGGATTCACACCCTGCAGCTCTCCCAGGGGCTGCTCCTGAGGTTATCCCATCCTCCAGGGAATTCTGGTCTCCAGGTTTGGGTGTGCTGAGTGTAACACTGCTGGTCCAGAGACACAGCCTGCTGTCCTTTCTGGTGTGGACAAAGTGCTGCTTTGCGCCTTCTCCTCATTTTTATTTCGGTTTTCTTTCTCTGCCAAGTTGAGGAGATGCTTCTCCAGGGTCAAACTTGGGTAACTTTGGGGGGAAAATCCCCCTGGAATTCAGTGCTTTGGCTGTGAGAAGAGTTTCTTGTTGGCTTTGCCTTCCTGAACAGCTGCAAATCAAAGAGGGTGGGTTTAGGTGGGGTTTTGGGAAGGAATTCCTGGCTGGGAGGGTGGGCAGGCCCTGGATCCCTGGCAGTGCCCAAGGCCAGGCTGGACAGCGCTTGGAGCAGCCTGGGACAGTGGAATGGGATGAGCCTTGAGGTCCCTTCCAGGTCAAGCCATTGTGGGGCTCTGTGATGGATCCCAGTCCCTCTGGCCTCCCAGAAGGTTTGTTGGTGTTTCCCCTTTCCCTGAGCTGCTAGTCCCTGACTCGTGGTGCTGCTGGAGCTGTGGCCATGCAGTCAGGGCTGTCTGGTGCCTCCTGCCCTCATCCTGGTCCCCAGGGATGGCCATGACTGTGAGGGACACTGGGCCCGTGACCCACTGAGAACCTGCTGGCTCTTCATCTGCAAGGCTCTGAGGCCTTTCCCCATGAGCCCACATCACTGTGGGGATGAGCTGAGCACCCTGTGTATGGGATGAATTCAGTCCTGCCCAAAAAGAGCCAGGAAATGGCTCCTTCCTGCAGGGGGGCTGGGCTGAGCATCCCAGGTCACTGCTGTCCATAAGAGGGGACAGGCACAGGAGGTGGGGGCTCCAGCTCTGAGATCTGCAACTCTCCTGACAGTGAGCAGGAGAATGGTGTGGGATGAGAAGGAGCCCACAGGAGCCTGGCAAATAGTGGTTTGGGATTTGGAGGAATCCCAGATCTCTTCCCCTCTTCTTGGTGCTGGAGGGCTGTGGCCTGTTTGGGACACTGACCTTGGAGAAAGGATCTGGGTCTGAGGGATCTGGGAGAGGCAGGAGAAGGGAGAGGTGCAGGACATTTGTGAGCTCACTGTCATCTGAGTGGGGGTGATAAAGGGATCCAAGGTGCCGCGCCTCAGTCTCCTTGGAGAGCTTGGTACTTCCCATTTGTCTCTTCTTTCCAAAGAGTCTTCCCTGTTCCTCCTTGGACAGGCTCCAACCATGGTGGGCAACCATCAACACATGGTGGGCAACCACCAGCTGCTTCCATGGTGTGGGATGTGGGGTGGGAGGAGACACCATTGGCATGGGGGATACCTGGAGACCTGGGGGGCTCTGGGAGGCTCTGGGGGGTGCTGGCCTCCTTGGCCAGGGGATTTGGGGGGTCTTTGGGGTGGCCAAGGCAAGGAGGACACCCCACTAACCCAGCCCTGCCTCCCACAGCTGCACCCCATGAGGATGGACCAGCGGATGCCACCGCTCATCCTGGAGGTGAGCAGCACCTTCCCTCATCCCTTCCCCTGCATCCTCCTGCTCCTGCTGGGAACAGCAAACACAGGAGTCCCCAAGAGACCGAGCTGGGACATTCCCCACTCCCCGTTCCCACTCCCTCCTTCCATCCCTGCTTCCAGCTGGGACACACCCCTCCCTCTCTGCCAGTCCCCTGTGTGTGTGTCACTGTCACCTGCACGGGCTGTGGGACACAGGAGTGACAGCCAGGAGCACCTGAGTGCTTGAGTGGCACTCGGTCACCTCAGTTGTGCTGCTCTGAGCTGAGGACTTTGTAGGATCATAGAATTGTTTTGTTTGGAGAAGCCCTCTCAGACCATCAGCTCCAACCATTCCCCAGCACTGCCAAGGCCACCACTGACCCATGTCCCCAAGTGTCACATCCACATGGCTGTTAAATCCCTCCAGCAATGGGGACTCTAGTCAGGGCCAGAAAATCTTTTTGGGGAAGATTTTCCCAATATCCATTCTGACCTCCCCTGGCCCAGCCTGAGGCCGTTCCCTCTCCTCCTGTCCCTGTTCCCTGAAGCACAGCCCAACCCCCCGGCTGTCCCCTCCTGTCAGGAGCTGTGCAGAGCCACAAGGGCCCCCTGAGCCTCCTTTGCTCCAGGCTGAGCCCCTGCCCAGCTCCTCTCCAGCCTCAGCCCCTTCCCAGCTCCTCTCCAGCCTCAGCCCCTTCCCAGCTCCCTCAGCCCCTTCCCAGCTCCCTCAGCCCTGCCCTGCGGCCCTGCCTGGGAAGTGCTTTGGGCTGGGAGGTGCCAGCCCCCGGCCGGGCAGAGTTTTCCAGGTGATTGCACAAAGCAAAGGCTCCCGTGTGTCCCTGTGGGAGGGACGCTGGTGCTGGGGGTTCCTGCAGAGCTGTGCCACGCTGGGGCATTCCATGGGGTGGGATTGTTGTTGTCCAGGTGCTGCACACTCACAGAGCACTGGGGCAGGGATGGTGTCCCCTGCCTGGTGACAGCCACTGCTGTCCCTTACCACCCCTTTCTCCAGGAGCCTGAAGGGGAATTGCTGTGGTTTTTTAAATGGAAAGACCAGGAAATGACAGTGCTCTGCAGGGAGGGGTGGTGCTGGAGGAAGGGAAGGTTGGGTGACACCACACAAGGGCCCTTCCAATTCAGGCCCTTGATGCCTGGTGAAGGCTGCCCTAGAACAGAGGCTAGGAGGACCTAAAGAATAAAGCAGGGATTTATAAAAAGGCCTCAATGGATCCACCTTGGGCAGCACAAGAGACCAGCCAGGGCTGCACCCAAGATGAACCAAAATGGTCACAAAAATCCCTGACTGCTCACGGGGTCTCTCACTGTGATCAGTTCTGCTCCATTTGCACATTGGAGTTCATTGTCCAATTACAGCTCCAGCCCCTGCAGTCCCACCCTGCTTGTTTTCCTCTCTCAGCCATTTGTGCTCTTGGATCTGAGATTTGGATCATTTGTCCTTGGTCCCCAGCAGAAGCAGGAATTGTTTTGTCTCCCTGCTCTGTGCAAAGAGCTCACCATCCCCTCGTGTGAAGTCCTGATCCACACTATAAAGCAGCGCAGAACCTGAAAAATAGAAAAGCTAAACCCTGAGGCATCACCCTCCATGGAAATTCGGCCCCTCCTTTAGTTTGGAAAGACCTTTTGAGCTCCACACTTTTCCCTATTTCTCTCCTGCCTGGTCACCTGGGCAGAAGGACCTTCCCTTGGGAACTGGAGGTGAGAAAGTGAAATGCCAGAGATAAGGGAAGTGTGAAGGAAATGGCAGCCAGCACTCAGCCTGCCCTGCTCCTGCCAAGTGGGGCCGTTCATGGCTCAGGAATGTGTGGCATCCCGAGCTGCCCCAGCGAGCTGATTCCCAAGGGAACCTGGCCGTGCCAGCCCGAGTGCCAGGAGTGCCCAGGGCTGGGCTCCAGGGCTGGGCCGTGGTTCTCCCGTGGCAGGAACCCGCCCAGCCCCAGCAGGGAGGGGTTGGAGCTCTCCATTGGTATGGAGTGGAGCTGCAGCTCTCCCAGTCCCTTCCCTTCCCTTCCCTTCCCTTCCCTTCCCTTCCCTTCCCTTCCCTTCCCTTCCCTTCCCTTCCCTTCCCTTCCCTTCCCTTCCCTTCCCTTCCCTTCCCTTCCCTTCCCTTCCCTTCCCTTCCCTTCCCTTCCCTTCCCTTCCCTTCCCTTCCCTTCCCTTCCCTTCCCTTCCCTTCCCTTCCCTTCCCTTCCCTTCCCTTCCCTTCCCTTCCCATGCCTCGGGGTAAAGAGAGAGGGCAGGCACCATGGTCAGGGCCCAGGGAATGGCTGGAGCTGAGCCAGGTGGATATCAGGGAAAGGTTCCTTATCCAGAGGGTGCTGGACACTGACCAGGCTCCGCAGGGAATGGAGCTCCAGGAATGTTTGGTCAATCAGGGTGAGGTTGTTGGGGTGCCCTATGCAGGACCAGGGGCTGGACTGGATGATCCTTGTGGATCCCTTCCAACTTGGGATATCCCATGAGTCCACAGCAGCTTTAGGGTTCCTTCTCCAGAGGGGCTTTGGAGATTCCTTTAACCAGGACAGGAACTTGCAGCACCTCCATGTTTGATGAGCACAGCCATGCCATGGTTGATGCCCTCAGAGGTGTTTTCCACACGTGACAATTCCCTGGTCCTGCAGGATTCCCAGCAGGCTGTGTACACACAGCACCCTGCCCTGCCCTGCCCTGCCCGGCCTCCCCGAGTGCCCAGGCTGCATTGGTGGCTGTCCCTGCCTGGGTGACAGCCAGCTCAGCCGTGTGCTGCCAGCAGGGCTCCCAGAGGTGCAAAGGCTCTGACTGAGCTCTTTCCCTGCAAAGGGCCAGGAAATCTCTTGGCTCCCACCCAGCTTTGTTAAGAGCCCTGAGGTGGCAGCAGGGCTGACTTTGGCCCATGGCACCGTGGTGACACAGTTCAGGGCTGGAAGTGGCTCAGGGCGTGGGCTGAGCTCAGCTCCC
Source organism: Melospiza melodia melodia (assembly GCF_035770615.1). Classification (NCBI taxonomy): domain Eukaryota; kingdom Metazoa; phylum Chordata; class Aves; order Passeriformes; family Passerellidae; genus Melospiza; species Melospiza melodia. Next base: position 2,057,206 of record NC_086209.1, on the reverse strand, counting down.
GCTCCTGGAGTGCACTCTGGGCTCTGCCAGGGAAACCTGGTCCTTTTCCAGCTGCTCTCCATGGGAATGAGGGCTGTGTCACTTGGGAACCACGCAGTGAAGGGCTGGAGCTCTGCACGAGAGCCATAGTGCTGGGCTCTGCAGCCATAGCGGGCAGAACCCAAGTCACCCAGTGCCAGAGGATGGATTTCCCCGAGGATTGCTCCATCAGGGTCCTGGGTTGTTGGGCCTGGATCCAGTGGGATGCCCCAGCAGGCAGGAACCAGGAGGCGGAAGGAGCCTAGAGGTTCTGGTAGCTTGGAGGAGCCAGACTTGTAAAAACAGCTCTGTAAAACCAGAACTAACACAAAGGTTAGGCCATGGCTGAGTCACTGCCCAAGTGAGGCAGGAAGGCAGGAACTGTTCCCATTTCAGGCTCAGAACATGCTGAATTAGTGGCAACATCACTTAGATTTCTAGGCCTGAGTTATTCCCCATTAATTAAAGGTATTGTCCTAGAATTCCCCAGTTCATTAAAGAGACTGCCCCAATATAAAACACTCCTCAGGCTGCTGAGTTTAAAGGAGACCAGAGCCAGCATGTCCAGGCTGGGCTGCAGATCCAACATGCCTGAGGTGTGATCCTGGCTGGATTCATCCCATTCCTAGTGTTCACTCCTGCTGCTTGCGTGGCCAAAGCTTTGTACCCAAAGCTCACTTCCCTTTATCAGGTTTGATTTCTGTCCTACCTGCATCCTTTCCCGGCTGCCCGGAGTTATCAGGGAGATAGGGAGGGGGGAAGTGGGGCAGAGGACGCTGATTCAGCCCTGGGGAGTCTGGCTGAGTCAGACCCGGAGCTAAATCACCTCAGCTCGGTTCCTGGGCCGTCACCGCTGCTCCCTCCATTTCCTGATGGCTCAAACCCCCTCGGGACGTTTCCTCCCCCCTGCTGGCAGTCAGGGTCAGCGTTCCCAACCCCGTGTCTGTGTTTTTGCCGCAGGCACGCTCGGAGATGGACAAGTACCTGTCCAGCGAGGTGCCGCCCGTGCCCATGCTCCCGGACAAGAAGTACCGCCGGGAGAGCGCCTCGGTGGTGGACGAGTTCTTCTCCACAGAGAAACCCAGCTCAGCTCCCTACAGCGTGAACATCAACGTCATCCTGCCCGACACCACCCACCTGCGCACGGGGCTCTACCGGCCCCCCAAGCCCGTGGCCCCCTTCCCACAGATCAAATCCGAGCCCGGCACCGCCTTCTCCCAGCCCTGCTCGTCCTCCTCCGGCCCCACGCAGACCCTGCCCGACTTCACCAGCGTGTTCAGCATGCCCCAGTCGGTGGCGGTCAACAACATCTTCATCAAGCAGGAGATGCCTGCTGAGATCCCGCTGTCGGCCCACCCGCAGCAACCCCAGCTCTTCCAGCTGCCCCTGGGTGCTGCCAATGCTGACGTTCCCACCCTGGCCTCCTCCTCCAGCGGCACCACGGCCATCAGCTGCCTCAGCGGGGTCACCATGTCCACGGGCTCGGTGGCCAGCGTGGCGCACAGGCCCGTGCAGCCAGCGGGGCCCCTCAAGCAGTACCCGCACGTGGCCCAGGGACAGGGCAGCTTTGGGAACATCTCCGGGCAGTTCTACCCCGCCCCGGGGGTGACTCTGCCCCCCTCGCCCCCCAACTCGCAGCCTGGCAGCCCTGAGAACCAGCCCGAGCTCATCAACACCATCTCTCCGCCGCCCTCCTACGAGGCCACCTTCGGACTGAAGCTGGTGCAGTCGGCCCCGATGCCCCCGGGGCCCAACGGCGTCGGGGGCCTCTCCCAGGGCCACGTGGTGATGCAGCCCCCCAAGTACAACCGGCGCAACAACCCCGAGCTGGAGAAGAGGAGGATCCACCACTGTGACTACCCAGGTGTGCTCACAGCGCCTCTGGGGGCTCTGGGCACCCCAAGGATGGGTGGGAGCCTCCAGGGAGGATAATCTGAGATCCTTTTGGGGTGAAGCTGGGGATGGAGCCCCAGGGAATTGGGAGGGAGTAGAAGAGGTTCATCCCACCGGCACGGTGTGGTTCCTGTTGTGTCCCCTTCCCTCTCCCTTTACACTCAGGCAAATGCGACTCAACAAAGCTCCTAAGGCAGGGATGCTCCTGGGAATCTGCACTTGGGAATCTGCAGTTGGGAATCTGTTCCTGAGCTGTTGCTTCTCTCTGGTCCTTCCCAACCCCGAGCAGCCACTGAAGCCACTCTGCCATTCCCATTCCCCCTTCCTTTCCCTCTCTCTAACAGTGGGTGGAAAACCAGCAAGGAATTCCCACCAGGAGCCCCGCTGGACTCTCTCTGAGAGTTCTGATCTTGCAAAGAGGCAATGAAATGAACATCCCTGTGCCTTCCTTCCATGGCTCCACGTGCTGCAGCAGGAGCTGTGCAAGGGCATTCATGGAGTGTTTTGGTTGGAAGGGATGTTTAAAGGCCATGTTGTCCCACCATGGACAGGGACACCTTCCTGTCCCAGCTTGCTCCAAGCCCTCCAGCTGGGGATCAGCCCAGAGCAGCTGTGGCTGCCCCTGGATCCCTGGGAGTGTCCCAGGCCAGGCTGGACAGGGCTTGGAGCACCCTGGGACTGTGGGAGGTGTCCCTGCCCAGGGCAGGGGGTGGAACTTGGGTGAGCTTTCCTTCCAACCCAAGCCAGTGTGGGATTCCATGGCACACACCAGGGAAGCAAATCCCATTGAGAGCCACTCCCGGGGCCAGGAGACACCTCCCATTTCCTGGGCTGATCCCCAGGGCTGAGCAGCGGTGGATTAGCAAACAGCTTTCCCGTGGGGGTGTGTGAATGAGGAAAGTCACTTCCTAACTGCCTCAGGGAGGCTTACTGACCCTTTCCCTGGCATGGGAGTGGCTGAGGCAGCCCAGAGGCTTTGCCTGCTCCAGATCCCATCTCCAGCCACGGTGCCAGGAGCTGCATAAGAACAGGAGAGGTTGAGAGAGATCTTTCTGTGCTTACACCTTCCCACTCTCTGGCACCCTGTGGATCAGGGACTTTCTGAGCCACAAGCTGCCAGTGGTTGATGGTTTGTGCTGAATTTTTTATCTTCTGCTGGTCAGACACACTCCTCGTGTCTGACTGCTCAGAGCTCATCCTGCAGGATTTGCACCAAGGCAAAGCTGCTTTTAGCAGGATTTTGGTCTGTGGTGCCAGAAAAAAAAAAATACCCCAATCTATGCTGAATAAATCCTGGGTCTGTACATGCAGAGATGGAGCAGAGATCCATGTGATCCCTCCTTCAAAGGTTCAGCTGGAGGTGGCTCCAGTCAGGAAAAATGGTGAGGGATTCTCACCAACCTGGCCTCTGTGAGGAATGAGGGGGCCTTGGAGACTTCACACCTGGTACCAGATGGATGTGGGAGAGCTGTTGGTCAAGCCCCATCCAGAACCTTCCAGGGCCTGAAGGGCTTGGAGACTTCACACCTGGTACCAGATGGATGTGGGAGAGCTGTTGGTCAAGCCCCATCCAGAACCTTCCAGGGCCTGAAGGGCTCCAGGAGAGCTGGGGAGGGACTGGGGACAAGGATGGAGGGACAGGACACAGGGAATGGCTCCCAGTGCCAGAGGGCAGGGATGGATGGGATATTGGGAATTGGGAATTGTTCCCTGTGAGGGCGGGCAGGCCCTGGCACAGGGTGCCCAGAGCAGCTGTGGCTGCCCCTGGATCCCTGGCAGTGCCCAAGGCCAGGCTGGACACTGGGGCTGGAGCAGCCTGGGGATGGTGGGAGGTGTCCACACCCATGGAATGGGAAAAGCTTTGAGCTCCCTTCCAACCCAAACCATTCCTTCATTCCCTGATCTCTCTATCAAATGTGAGGGGCTGCCAAAGCTTCAGAGCCCCAGAAACAAACTGAATGGGGTCACCACCCTGTGTCCCTCCTGCCAAGGAGGAGAAAAGCAGCTCCTGGCCCACCTGAGCAGGAGCAGGACAGGACCAGGGGCTCATCCTGAGCAGGAGGCTCCTCTGGGCTGGGTGGAAACCCTGGGATGAAAAATATCCCAGTGCTGCTTGTGCAGGTCATAAAAATGCAAATTCATATTTGAATGTCCTCATCAAAACACAAAGCAGCAGGGCCAGAAAAGGCAGCAGAGGCTTCCTTAAGCTTTTTCCAACTTCAACATCAGAGGAGTTAAACTGACTCCTTTTGAGATACCTGCTGTTGGAACTCTTCCCCAGTCGTGGTGTTTCTGTTAAACACTGTCTTGATGAAACCTGTTCATGCTGGTCTTGTGAAAACACTTCCCCCTGGCTCTGCTCTGGGACCTGGAAGCCAAGCTGTGCCTGTCCCTGGCTGTTTCCTGCTTCCTGGAACATTGGTACCACGTCTGCTGGGCCAGGACTGTTACAAAACCCAGCCTTGCACAGTCCTGTCAGCTCTGAGTGGGGCCCAGAGAGACAGGGCAGCACAGAGCCAGGAGCGTGGGGGAATCAGGGCTTTTCATCCTGGTGCTGGAAGGGGGGTTTGAACCTCTGTGCTTGGCTGTGCCCCCCTAATTCCCAGCACAATTCCCTTGGGAGAAGGTGTTGAAGTCTCTCTGCCTAAGAGAAAACGCTCCTTGATTAGTGCTGAGCCCACGCCAGGCTTGTTTGCATGGCCCAGCTCTGTCCCTCCCCTCAAATATCAGAGTTTGTTTGAGCAAGGGCCCCTTTCTCACAGAGGAATTGTGTTTTTTTCTGTCCTTGCAGGTTG